>NC_081410.1:197641118-197816118 GCF_030272615.1 Cryptomeria japonica
CTGATAACAACACTACATGCTAAGGAAAATCCTTTTCAGTTCCTCTATACTGCAATCACACTCTACAGTATTTTACTCACCTCTACTCTGCAATCACACTCTGCATTTTTCCACTTACTGGTTTGGCAAGTATATCATCACTCAGATACAAACACAACATTTTCCAACACAAACAATACCAAACATCATCGACCTTATAGACAACAATTAGGTCAGTAACATAAACCTTAAACCCTAAGTATTTTAGGTTTACAAATTCAAGCGGTCCAATCCTAACCATCCAAACACTTTACATAGAATGAAACGATCTAAATAGATCTCAAGTCACTCTGCATCATCCGATCTTCACTGCATCTGGAAAATGGTAAGTCATCACGTGCCCTTCATACACCGCTCAGAAAATTGCACATTCCCGAGGTAGGCATTCAATGCATTCGATCTCCATGCACAAAATCCTCAAGGAAATCCTTCACATGCCCACAACTGATGTGCCATCATGATCCTTATTCTTAATGTTCACAAAACACCATCGTTTGCACCACACAGATCATACCAAAAACCCTAAAACTGAACAGAGACTACCCATCGGTAGTGAAACTTAGTGAAACCCTGATACCGGTTCACTACATCTCTTCATATCAGTTCACCTGTACTTATTGACATAAATGACAACATACTTTATCACCGCTTCATCATATGCCAACAGCTAACACAATGAGACCCAAAATCATTCTTTCTAGATCAAGTTCTACAAACAACCAAGTGAATACTCAAACAACTCCAAAACCATGAAGGAAATACACCCCATTGGGAGAACCACTTGAATCAGCTTTCAAGAAGCTAGTGGCAAACAAGATAATAACAATTCCAGACAATCCTCCATATGAGCCAAAGGTCAAACCAAATTGGTGGAATGACGATGAGTACTATGAATATCACAAGAGCAAGGGAAATAAAATGGGAAATTGTCATCGGTTGAAGAACATTATACAAGATCTTATTGATAGAGGTGACATTGATATCAAAGGACATTCATCCAATAAAAAACATGAGATGTTTAAGGAACCATTCCCTAAACATGACAAGGGAAAAACCAAAGCAACAGATGAGCAAGCCAACCATACCAAAGCATCCTATAACTATGATTCAACTATTAATCACATTTCGATGGACAACTATGTTTCTACTATTATCATAAAGGAAAAAATGCCCGAAGTTCTACCCAAAGAGCCAAAATTGTCCTAAAAGGCATTAGACCTTCTTCTGAATCTACCTCTGAATGTAATATCACAAATCATCGAGGTAAGGTCACCTTGCAGGGTGCTCCAACTAAAACCAACACTTCCTCATTGACCAAACCTGAGTACAACCTAGTAGAATAGTTAGGGAAGACACCTGTGCTTAGCTCCATCCTTGAGCTTTTACGCATAACCCCCGCACATAAAGCCATCCTTGATAAAAATTTGAGAGAAAAATTTGTCCCCCATGATCTGAACGTGGACCAGTTTCAAGCCATGGTGGGAGACCTTTCCGTTCCACATTCTCTTACATTCATAGAAGCTGACGATGCCTCCGTAAGCCAATCGCATAATGCACCTTTACACATTGAAGCCTTCCTACACAAACACCAAATAAAATGAGTCCTGATAGATGGAGGAGGAGGTCTAAACATTTGTACATTGAATACTCTTAAGCAATTGGGATATTCTAAAAAGGATGTGAATTATACACATGCAATCACAATAAAAGCATATGATGATGAAGAGCGTTCATCCAACGGTAGAGTCACCTTACCTCTTAGATTTGGGCCAGTTACAAAGGATGTGGTATGCCAAGTCCTTGATCTAGATCTCACATACAACATACTGCTAGGACGTCCATGGATCCATGAAATGAGAGTTATTCCCTCAACATATCATCGATGTATCAAGTTCCCACACAATAGAGTTGAAGTGACTGTCAAAGCTGATCCAAATCCATTCATATATTGCAACAATTTGTGACCTAGATCAAAAATAACAATCCTAGTCAATCGAGAGGTTGTTCCTTCATCAACATATGTTGATCCAGAATCTTTGAAAGCTTCTACATCAAAACAAGACGAGATCAAAGAAAAGTTCAAGATTAAAGACATGGGATGTGATGAGTATATATTTTATATTGATCAACTCCCACTATCTCCTAAGGTATTTAGTCGACAGGAACAATCTATAAACAATTTGCAAGGAATTGGGTGTGAACCACCTAGTGTTGTGGCTACTAATTTCGAATGCAAATCTCCTCTAGTGGTGCAAGCAACTCTTGATATCAATAGTCCTAAGAGTGGTTCCAACAAAGAATCTATTAAGCGTATTGCTACTAATTTCATCTGCTCATTCCATTTCCATTCTGCTCCTAGACTTGGATCAACAAGAATTACAAAATCCCTTACTAATTGGGGATCAAAAATCAAGCTATGAAAAGAAAAATCTAAAAGTCAAAAATAAAGAAAAGTCCTTTAGTCCAAATCAAAATCAAAATCTATTGGACTCTGAAAAAATCAAGGTCAAAGATAAAAATCCAATGAAAGAAAAAGAGAAAGACTTGATCTCCCCTAATATCAAAATAACTGGGGGCAAAAGTTCTAAAATTTCAAATCAAAAAGCTTACTTGTTGATCCTAAGTCTCCATCATGTCATGATACTTTCACTTCTTTTCGCAATTGTAAGCCTTCATTACTCATCCACTTGTTCTGCACATCCTTTCCCTTGTGGCGATACATCATGGACCTTTAATGGAGCTTCCTCATGGAACTTTGTTGGCAGGGATGCCCAAAATTCTTTAGGTGACATGCATATAGGCTTGTGTAGTCCACACATTAGTAATTTTATCTCAGTTCCTTTATCAAGGAAGATAGTCACTCGAGCTACATATCATTCAGTCAAGGAACAATGCAGTTACAATCATAAGATAAAGCCTCACACATTTGAGGTAGGTGACTTAGTTCTCAGAGAAAATCCTATAAATCAACAAGATAGACAGAAGAAGGGCCAGTTTGAACCAAACTGGCTTGGTCCTTACATCATTACAACAGTCTATGGATCTGGGCCATATCAACTCTCAACCCCAGAGGGCGAACCTTTGGAGGATCCTATCAATAGAATGCACCTTCGCAGGTTTTACACATAGCTCTTCAAAGTATCCTAATTCAGAAAAGCAAAAAATTCAAAAAAAAAAATTCAAAAAATTCAAAAATACAAAAAAAATCAACAAAAAAAGAAAAAGAAAAAATGCAAAAATCCGTCCAACAGTGAAAACCACTTCAGTGGCGCCTTGGGCAAGTACCATGGTGAAAACTAGGTTACTGGCGCCATGTGTAGAGATATTGCTCCTCCCTCCTTCAAGATTCACTTTCATCCTTTCACTTTGCACACACTCACAACCTATCCATCCATAATAAACTTACCCATTCCCATCATGGCTTGTTATTGATCTACCTAAGTTTGGTTAGCCATTCATAATAATCCCTCCTTTTCACCACTTTTTCATCCATAATAAATCAGCTCTTATCTGTGGCTAAGGCAAAACCTACATCTAGTGATGGGTGTGGAACTAAGAGCATCACACGTTCCGAGTATAGTTTCTTTCAGTTTTCTTCAGTCTATCTGTGCACAATCCACAATAAAGAAACACTTGCATCGCCAGATCTGCGATAAAGTTCTGCCTTCTCCACAATAAAGTATCAGTTTCATGGATTCAGTCTATTCAGATGAGACACAGCAGCAACGAGCTTCAACAAATCAAATCCTTCAACAGACTCAGACAACATTATGGTTCAGTGCTATCTATCCTTTTGTGAGGTAAACATTGTGACCACAATCAAATAGACTTATACACGTGACAAGAGACACTAAACTTGAGGACTACAGTGGATGTTGGTGTCGAGTCTTGGTTTTCTTTTTTGATTTTATCTTTCTCGTGACATGTCTTTTAGCGTTTTTCAGGATGTCTCTGACTAGAGATTCTACCTCCAGGATGTCTTTGACTAGAAAGGAAAGGATGGAGTATCGTCACCTATTTTTCTTTGTTGTCTATGGATTGTCTCTTAGTAATGCTATGACTTGTCCAAGGATATGAGGACATTGTGAGTCTAGTATGAACTGGGGCATTCTTTGTTTGTGACTGTTTGATCTCCATGCAAACGGGTACAATGACTTTCTAGGTCAAACCTATACCTCAATTGTCATAACCTATTTGCCTTAATAAAGCTCAATAATGATAAAAGCACAAGAATCTCTTTCAATTCCATATCTTCTCTCTTCCATCCCCCTTTCTTGATTGACCTCCATCGTCCTTCTTGAGTCTGTATAGCCCACTATCACATGACTGAGTATAATGACACGCCAAAAATATTTGCATTTCATGTAGTTTGCACCTGCATTACCACATATTAGCATTTCATACATACGTATAGATATCACAATTGCACCATATCCTGCACACAATACATGTTAGCACATTTTGCATTCTCATCATGTAAATAATTATTTGCATTATCATATTCATCTACATTTCATACATTCACATATGCATAACATTTCAAAACATAAAAGAACAAAAAAATATTGCATTTCATCATATACATATTTGCATCCATATCATAAGCATCACATAGGTACACATGCATATAGCTGCCGCAAGGCTGAATCATCTCATATATATCTCAAAAATCATAAGTGTCATCATACAATAATGTCAAAATCATATGGCTACACAATCACTTGGAGGTGTCTACATCATCATACAAAAATGGTACAAAACTGATACATAGGGAGCCCTCTAAGGCTATGATGAACTCCCTCCCTCGGAGCCAGCTAGCCTCGACGAAGTCTGAGCCCTAGAAGGACCTACCCCAGGATCATCTCTCCTGACCCCTCTATCTGGAGGTGGTGGAGGACCCATGACCCCACCACTAGATGCTTGTCTCTTGTCTCTCCCTCCAGTGATCATCGTAGTCCGTGACAGTCTCCAAAAGCTCCTAGCCCACTGATCTAGTGGCACAAATCCATAATACAGATCTCTCTGGTAGGCTATTTCCTCTCCTACCCATAGAACATAGGCATATCTGGCCCTAGTGTCCTCTGCTGCTTGCTTGATCTCTCTCCCGCTCAGTGTCCCTCAGTTGTCTCCTGAGCCTAGCCCCATCCCTCTCCAGATCCTGGATCTCATCTACTTGTCCCTGGCTGATCTCTCTCAGGGATAGTAGCTCATCCTCCTCCTCTCCTCCCAACTCCCCCTGTGGCTGTGGTTGTCCCTATCCCTATCCCTGTACCTGTCTGGGAACCTATGTTGCTGGCACCTATAAAGGCAATCTACCTCTACCCCTGACTACATGCACCTGTCTCTCCTCTCCTCCATCTCTCCTCTTAGCCACCCTACTCTCTACCACTACCCCTCACCTCCATCATCGCCCTCTACCTCCACCATCTCCACTATCATCTCCGCCATCTCCACCATCACCCTCTATTGGCTCCCCTGGATCTGTCAGTCGTGGAAACAAATTCTCTACCCAATATGCACTGTACTTTGTATCCATCCCTGTATCCTCCATATTTGCCCAAATATCCCAAAGCATCTGAACCATCTCCAGCATCTATGTCACTGCCTAATCATAAGATAGTAATGGACCCCGTGGCATCCGTTGTATCCTGCCGAACTGCTTGCATACCTTGTCAATCAACTGTCGCTCAATGACATATGGTGTCTGACCAATCAGCTACCTACTCCAGAATACATATGGCAACTCCACTACATCATCCTCCCACTCCTCACACTCTCGGTAAGGCCTCCATACTACAGTGTCTACCTCATCAATCACCCGATGCAAATACTCTAGCCTCCCAATCTATGGTTGAGAAGTAATCATATCATACAAATGCACATAACTGCGCCCATGTCTCTTGCCTCTAAAGTGTATCGGTCATGTCACCAAAAGATGCTCATATGCCCATACCTACAATAAGGTTACTCTGCATCCTAATCCTCCTGATCCATGATATACAAACTAATGCAGCTCATAATACAAGTTTGTCAGTAGACATGGCCCCCATGCAAACCTAGTGTGCTCAGTCACCAATGTCTCCAGTGTCCTCCCCCATCCCACATCCAACCCTTGTGTCACCTTGTCCAAACAGAGGAACCCACTGATAAGTCCTACCAGCACCGCTAGTAGCGCCAATCCTGTCGCTATCATGGTGTCCCAAGCCACATGTCCCGCCCTCATCTCTAGTCCTGGATCATAAAAAACTTGTCTCAGTGCATCCCTGTCTCCCTCTCGATCGTAAGGAACCAACTCCCCATCGATCGATATCCTCAGTATCTTGTATACATCCTCCAAGGTGACTATCATCTCACCCATTGGCAAATGAAACGTGCATGTCTCTGAGTGCCATCTCTCAGCTAATGCAGTCAGCAATCCCATGTTTGCCCGAAACAGGCACATACATAATATATCGCAAGCTCATAGCCTCAATTGTTGCTCTATCCTTGAATATCAGCACTACTCGCAAACTCTGAGTCGAAGGGAATCTCTCCTATGACTCCAACATAGGTAGGTCCTCCTGTAGTCAAGCAAATCAATTGTGTCAATCCTAGTGGTACTCCCTGTTCATCACAAAGGGCTACTTTTTATCCTAGTGCTTATATCTATCATATGGTACTCTATCCTAGTAGTACTCCCTGTTCATCACAAAGTGTTTCTTTTATCTTATCTTTTAGGGCACCTACTTGAGTTTATCCTCTTGAGTAGCTTATCCAATTGGCAATGTATGTTCTATCATAGAATTGTCAATTTCAACCTAATCCAATTGGCAACGTATGTTCTATCACATAATTGTCAATTTCTTTGGTACTCCCTGTTCATCACAAAGTGCCTTGCTCTATCATATCCTAGGGCCTCTGCTTGAGTGTATCCTCTTGAGTAGTTTCCTAATTGCCACCGTATGTTCTATCACAAAATTGTCAAACCTAGCCCTATCTGTTATCCTAGTCTTCCCTAGAGGACCTGTTTGAGTGTATCCTCTCAGCAGCTTATTCAATTGACAGCGCATGTTTATCACAAAATTGTCGATTCGACCTTGAAGGCATAAATGTGCATTCATGACACAAACGCACTTGCATACTTCACAGATATTTTTGCATTTCACAGACGTGCCTCTGTTCTGCACAGATGCACCTGCCTTGCATAAACGCGCCTGCATTTCGCAAATGCGCTCGTATTTGACATAGACGCTTTTGAAACCATGGATGAGGTTGCATTCTACACAGACGCGCCTAACCTACCCAGATGTGCCTAGCACAAACGCAGATGCACCTTTACATTTTTTCCCTCACTTGACAGTTTCTACAACATACCTAATGCGCACTTATTGCCCTACCTAGCATGCATTTATGACAACAATTAATGCAACAAAGTACAAGGAGGTTTTGTGGTACTCACTGGCTCTCCTACATCTGTTGGCCTCTAATATTGACGAACACGGTCGAATTTGTGCACCAATGCCATCACTGCTAACTGCTCTCTGCTCTCTCTACACTCTGATTTCTTAGGTGTGTGGATGACAATGAAGATATTTTCCCTTGTAGTCTATTTTATAGACTACCCTAGCCCTAGTCAATCTTCTTTATCCCATGACTTTGTCACTCTATCCTATCTTGTCAGTTCATTCTAGCCTTTCTTTCTTATCGAGAGATTGTCTGCAATCTTTTCAGACATTTTAATCCAATTTCTTGAGGGGGAATATCATTCCCATCTCAGGGAAACTTTGTATCAGTTCATCTTATCTTCTTTGAAACAACGCGACAAGTTGCATTGTCTCAAAGAGGGGCAAAATGTAGGCACCTAAAATTGTCCTGTCTAATTAAATAAATATTTTAATTTATTTAATTATTTTAGCCTAGTTCTTCTATTAATTAAATAAATCTTTATTTATTTAATTAATTCATTTATCCTCTTCTAGCTTTTTTCCTCACTTAAATAAACACTTTTATTTATTTAAATAGCCCTTTTCCTAAATTAAATAAATACTTTTATTTATTTAATTGATCCCACTTCCTCTAATTAATTAAATCTTTATTTGTTTAAGCCTTTTCTACCCATGACACATGTTATTCATCTCTTAATTCCTACACTACCTACCTTCTTATTATTTTCTTATTTCTTTTACCTACCCTCTAATCCTAGCCGACCATTTATCTTTTACACCTCTCAATCTTATCCCTCCATTTCTTATAGTGTCTTCTATATAAGGAGATGCTTCCTTCATTATCAATCCTCTTGAACTAGCATTCAAACTTTCATATGTGATCAAGCCTACTTTCAACCACATTTTCGTTCTTTGTTGAGCTCTTGTGCATGCATAAAATCCGATAGAAAATATATCAAGCAAGATCAATGGAGATAGTTTTATCGATCAAAAAAAAAAGATCAATGGAGATAGGAAGAATGGAGATTCAAACCCTATTGGACATATGATGGTATAATCTTTGTGATATTATTGATTTACATTTGTCTTAGGTAATCTTCATATGTTATGGTGGATCATTGTTGTTGTTAGGCTAGGGTTTTGTGGTTGAATCTATTTAGTCTTTCAATATTATTGTTTCCATTTTTACCATAAACAGTAATTAAATGGAATTGATTTGACCCTAGATAGAGCAATCCTTTCTCTCTCTTCTCTTAAAGGTTTCTTTCTCAATAATTTTCTTTTGGATTTAAAACATCGTTCTATTTTAAATAATTGCCCCTAGTTTCATGGTAGATCTTGATTAATATTAAGCTCATATCAATTTTTTTTTATGTTGATCAATTTCATTTCATCAAGTTTGTGATGCCCAAACTTTTGGGCAAAAACGCAACAACAATTTTTAAAAAAAAATAACACTTAATTACTTGTGATCTACATTTAAATAGATGTGATAACTTAATTAGTTTCACTAAAAGATATCTTATTTGACAATATGAATGGGCCTCTAATGTTGGCGATAAATTATTTTATTGAACTAGGAGGCTTCGGACCTTCCCCAAGCTCCTAAGTGAGTTGATAATAAATGTAATTAGGTTTTATCTGAGTGTTGAAAGTCATCCAATAATCTTGAATTTAGTTCCTAATAAATTATATTTTGATTACTGAACATTTACAATAATTCCCATTAACTAAGTATGAATAAATTATTCCTATAAAGTTGACACAACCTTTATAATTAATTAATTCGCCCAATAAATTCTTCAATTTTAATTACATTAAGTGTTAATATTATTTCCTTATAATACTTGAATAATTCCAAAATCTATTAAATTAATCATTAATATAAATTTATTGTATTAATATTAATTAATTAGGCAATTGAATGTAAAGATCCCAAAACGTTATTAAATTAACTAAATCATTAATATCATTGTCTACAAGATCAATATTCCATTATTGATATATAAACCCCTAAAAAATTCAAATAATCATTTACAATTAAATTACCCCCTTAAGTATTTAAATAGTCATTCATAATTAAAATACCCCTCCCTTACAAAATAAAACATCCACCTAATAATTTCCATTTAAATTTTCCCATATTAAAACATATATCCTTTAGAAAATAAATTCCCTATTAAATTAAAATGATCCCTATAACATTATAAATTTTACTTATTTAAAAATGGGGTCCCCCCCATTAACTATATTTAAATTTCAAACCCCTTTAATATTATTCTACTCTTTAACACTATTTAGGGTTTCTCCTTTTATTTTAGAAACACAACCTCTTCTTTCTTGTTTTCTTCTTTTCTCTTTTATTCACCCTAACCCTAAATTGGGTTAGGGTTTTCTTTTTGTTTAATCTTTTTATTTTTTTCTTGTGTTGTACACAAGGGCCAATCATGGAGGGAGGGGCATATATTTTATTACAAGCAACGGGATCATCACCGATGGCAGCGATTACCACCAACGGCAGTGGAGATACTACACCATCCGCAAGAGGAGGGGAGGCGAGTTTACAGTGGGGGTCATGGCCACCAATGGGTCGCGCCCCACCTGGGTGGTTCACAAACTACTGGTGGGTCATGGCCCACTGTGTGGGTTGTGGCACAATGCATGTGTCGCTTCCCACGGGGGTGGAGTAGAGCCCTCTACTCCCCCATCCCCTAGCCCTATGATGCAAATGCTTTTTGTTTTAAATTTATTTTACTTTTAAAAGCAATTTATTAAATCTGCTTAACACGATATGTAATGTATGTTTATTTTTAAATATGTGTGTGTGTGTGTGTGTGTGTGTGTGTTGTAAACTAGAAAATTGAACCCCAGTGACTCCTCACCTAGGAGAGAGAAAGGAAGTCACTGGGATGATTTTCACTTGGGAGAACTTTACATTCAAAAGAGAGGCTTGAATCCACTAGATCCAAATCCAAGGGAAAAAAGGATGTGAATTCCAACTAGATTGCAAGGGTTGAAGTGTGATCTGCCCTCTTTTGTAAATGAGAAAGTTGACTTGCTGACTATGTAGAAGAGAGAGATAAAATGTGTGAAATGAGGAGCTACTGGTTCTAGATCGCATTGTAACTTCAGATTTGAGATATTTAGACTAATATGGATCTGCCCTGCAAATTTGGAGATAAGTCGTCGGGACCGTGTTGAAAGTGCACACGGTCCTCCGAAAAATCCGTGAAACGAAAAAGGGTTTTTTTGCCACTACAAATGCAGTCCAAATATGAAAATACAGATACACACCTGCAACCTACAAATAGAAAAGAAAGGAAGAAGGGTTGTGGATAGGGGTTTGCCTCAATCAAACCCTGGTTGAGGAATCAACCTTGAAAGAAAGTAATTGCAAATACTTGAATGTAAACAATGAAAATGTATACCTTGTATATCTGCAATTTGTCGATGATGATTGCTTTGCTTCTTGAATGAAATTACAAGTGTCGCATGAAATGGCATGTAACATGACAAAACCCTAACACACACACATGCTTACAAATGAATATTGTAATGTTGCTCCAATGGATAGATGAATGAAGAAGACTTGAATGCTTGAATGCTTGATGATGATAATGAAGACCTTCTACGTGAATTTGTGTATTGTGTTCCAATATCCCATGTTATTATGTTGAATGAGGGAATTGAATCTCCTTTTATACATGCTTAGAGGATTAATTTTCATCCACTGAAGGATGATAAAGAAGAATGCAAACCTCAAAGAAAAAATTATGCAAAGGGGACCGGACAGACCTATCTTAGAGCCACACCCTAAGAGGTGGGGAAAGGGGTGCCACGAACCTATCCTAATGAGGACAGGGGTGCCACGCCCTTGTCCAGCCCTATCTTGGGGCTCAGACAGGGTCCTGAGACTATCTCAAGGCTCAAACAGGAAGGGTTCATGGGGTGAAAATGCAGACAGAGGTCTTGGTTGGGAAGGAAGATGTTGTCACCAAGGTGAGGACCTCAAATGTGGTTAAAATTGCAAGGATCACAATTTTATGACAATATATATATATATATATATATATATATATATATATATATATATATATATCTCTGTGTGTGTGTGTGTGTGTGTGTGTGTTTATATACATAGGTGAGACTTGTTTTAGAACAAGTTTATTTATTTTAACAACAACATTAGTATTTCTTCATTTACATGCATTTTGTAAATATATATAACATTATATTTTTCTTCTATGTATACATTTTGTATATTTCCAGATTTACATGTTATAACAACATTGTAATAAGCTACATGTAATGCATATATATATATATATATATATATATATATATATATAAAGTCAAGATAATTATATTCTCGGAAATATACTCACTATAATCTTTTTCTAGAACTAGTTTAATAACAACACTTTACTTTATCAATAGCATTGATATTTTTCTTTTGACTAGAATTATATCTTTACAAATAAATGAATAGCACATGATTCAATATGAAGTTTTTTTCAAAATCTACATTTTGATTTAAAAATTTCCTTCTACCTACACGTTTTCAACTAGCATTTTTAGACATCCAGAAGAGATTTAAATAAGTGAATGAAGTACAATTATACATATTTAAATATGCATGTTTAGATTCAATACTAATTAGATTTAGACAACCACTGAAATGAGAGATAAATCTACAGTTTAATCAAAGAGTATTGATTCTCATTTATTTTTTCCAATAGATATTACAACTAAATATAACACTACAATTTAACTCTCTCTTTTAGCTATTGAATAAAAAAAACAAGAAAATAAAATACATTTTCTTTCTTCCTACTTTCATTTTACAACAGTAATAAATGAATTACAAACTTTCAAGTCTTCCCCCCCCCCTTTTTTTTTACAAAATTAAAGCAAGAATAATAGCACCTTGTTACAACTCTTATTTTCAGAATTCTTCAAGATACACATAGGATGCAAAATCAACAATATACATGTAGGGGACACTTCTTCAAGTCTTGCCACAAGGGAACTTTCCTTCTTTCCTTCTCCTACTTTGACATGCAACCTGCAAATAAACTGTGGATATGACCATGGAGGCTCACCTCCCAACCTAAGCCTACTAGAGGCCACCCTCGAGCTAGGAGAACCAATAACCAAACAAGACACACACACACAAACACAATACAAGAAATCAAATTTTACAAAAAATCATTTCAAGAATGAATTCCCAACCCAAGGCTTGCACATGGTCACCAAGTGACTCAAAATAATGGGGTGAAGGTGGACCAAAATCCAAGGGAAGATCTGCAAATAACCATTACATTCAAATGTCTTCATAAGGCTAAAATAACCTCCTACTTGGACTTACACATGACCAAAAACATACCTTATGACCCCCAAAGGCTTCAAGTCAAAACTCCCCTTATGACCCTCAAATTTTATACAAAGAAATATAGCAACAAGGATCCTAGATCCATGTTTATCCCCCTCTTCCAAAAAGAAAGACTCTACACCCAAAGATTTTCCTAAAACCCTTCACCACAAGACTACTCTTCCCTCCCAAGGGTGAGTTTAGTCTTGACTCTCATAAACATATATACAATAAATCTCAAATAAAAATCAGCATATTATAACTTAGAGCAAAGTTCAAGATTTTGAAGCACTTTCAACAAACAAACTAAAAAACCAGAATTACATTGGACAATATGAATGCATCTAAGTTATAGAAGGAATACCACCAACCTTCTCTCCTGCCAATGGTATATGTGTTGTAGAAGATTTTCTCAATTCCCTTACTAGTCTCCTTATTTAGCTCAATTTCTATCTCTCAAATTAAAACTCCTACTCAAAACTTAGTCTCCAAGATTGGAGAGTGGGTGATAAAAAATCCCCAAGTTTGAAAATCTTCCCTAAGTAGGCTCTCCTCACACTTTCCACTCCCTTGGAAACTAAAAAAAGTGGTTGCAAGATAGGGAGGTGTACCTAATCACCAAAAAGAAGGGAAGGTTGTCTACCCACGATTCAATCTTCAAGAAGTTCAATTTTCGTCCATCTTCGAAAACCCACTTTTGAAGTGACTCCACCACCACATGCAAGTGGGCACATGGCTCAAAATGTCCCTTACCCATAGGTATATCAAGTGGGCCTTCAAAAGTGACCTAAACTCAACCATAGGTGTTAGTTTGACCCCCCCCAAAACCCACCTAAAGTTTGTCTATGGTTCAAACTTGATTTGACCACACTAATGAGTCTCTAACCAAGTTATCTTTTGAGACCACTACATGATATTTGAAAATGCATTGGGTTACACACTTTCCCTCCTATGGACATGCAGTTTGCCAACTTATACCATAAAATACACATCACTAAAATACACTTGGCATGTCCTTTTTGCGAATATTAACAATAACAATTACAATTATGAACTTACACTTAAGCATCACTATTATGAAATTAAATACATCACATATAAGGTATTGTCTCTCCAAATAGACAAACCTTGGCTTTACTATTTCACATAGGTTTGGCCTTAGTTCTCCGTATAATTTTCATGGTCACATGGATTAATTTCCTACACATCTCATTTCAAACATTAGTGGTCCAAAACCACATGCATATATAAATATATGAAAGGAAATACAAATTAGACACATAGTATTCAATTCACAACATCTCACAATTTAATCCAAATCAAAGCTCAACATAATTAGAACTCAATTACTCTTCCCTAGCAACTCCATAAATAACCAATTTCTCAATTGCGTCATCATAGAAATCATATAAGACAATCATCCATAAGGCATGCATAAATGAATCACTACATCTTAAACCTATATATTGAAGTCAATCATAAAGTGGGATACATCTTATTTTCTAATCTCATGGAGATCATATGCCAAAAGTCTCATTATCATAATGTATAAAGGTTCTATCTTGATAGATAAATCCTTAACATAAATGAAAGTTATTCTTAAGATGGGTTCAAGATAAGACCCCAAACCCGCCAACAGATATATGATACATAAGCAAATTACGTCTAATTATCCACAAGGGGTCAACATTCACTAATTTATCCATTTAACATAGTCTGTCATATTGAACCAAAGCATCTTTACATAGTATTCCAACCATCCATACAAACTGTTAATAAGGTCAACCATGGTCAAACTAGGTTAACCAGAGCTTGATCGGTTAGGGGCACTACATCCTCCCTCCCTAAGGTTCGACTTACTCTTGGAAGTCGCATGGCCAAGATATGAAAACATGGACATAATATTCCCAACAATTCTACTAAAACACACTAAATCTTGTCTTGTCTACTAGGAAGACACGGTACAAAAATCAATTTACTAACGTAACAAATATTACCGCCAAACTGCTCTTATCTTAGCATTTCTACTCAAGTAGGTGTTTACAAGTTCCACTTTACACATAATTCAATTACTTTAAGTTAAAGCACTATCAAAATCATATCCCTACGACACATCACCTTCCACTAGCTAGGTTACACATATTGGTTCACTTGTTCAATTTTCTAGGAGTCATACCTTTTTATTAAGTATTTGCACAAAAACATGTATATTATACTGATATTCTTTTCATTGTGTAAGTCTCACAGAGACTTAACTTCATATCTTACTTTATCCCAACTATGAAACCATTTATCTTACATCAAGATGCATCATAAAGGTGATATCTACATACCAACTTATGTGCATATTCCTTACTACATCAGTACGGTAACCAAAATATATTCAAGTTAAGGACATATTTCATCCATATTTAGGGTAGTACACTACCACTAGGGTTTATAATATCTACACATGCAGGCATAAAGTTTTCAAGTTAACTAGATCCCATCATTCGCAACACCAAGGTATGAAACAATCCCCTTCTAAGGGAGTGGTGATAATAGTTACATTTAACCACACTTAGGGTTAACTTTAATTTAAACAGCATCCATCTATACACCTCATTACATTTGTTAACATGATGAGTCTGCAATCGTTATCACTTGTACAATTCACCAAGCCTAGATCACACTTTTTGCTATTAATTTTCTTGCTTAGATTAATTGCAAAAAGAATATCATAGAGGATACTCTTTCCATTATCTTAATTAGATATAATACTTTTTTATTTATTCCTTCACCTAACTTCACTCCTTGTGGTATTCTCCCTTGACATGCTATCAGAGGTTCAACGAACATGATAGACATTACACTAACCACATAACTAGGGCTAGCTAAATCAAACATTCAAAATGACCACTTGAAACCTTGAAAGATAGAATTTAAAAGTTAAATTTGCCAAGTCCAACATGAAAGAAGAAAAATGCCAACAATCAAAAAACAATAAAATTAGCAACATGGCAAGTGCCAAAGCTCAAATGAAAAGAAACAAAAATTTAGTAGTCCTTCCATCATAAGAAATATCAAAGAAAGCACTAGCCCCTAGGTCACATAACACTATACATAGATAGTCAAAACATTGTCGAAATCAAAACTCAAAACAAGGTGACCCTTTTAGCCACACTATAGGAAGTAACCATTGCACATCACCCAAGATCACGTCTTGAATGCATTAGGGAGTGATTATTACACTTAAGGCTATTAGATTATTACATTTCTTTATTATCATGAAATATCCTATACACATGAGAGTACATTCTATATAAAAATTACGTTCCATTTACATCGACGTTATTACCATTACAAGCAACACTTTCCAATGTAAATCACTATCCACTTAGGATTTTCCACAACCATAGTTAAATTCTAACTGATGGATGCACTAATTCTACCATCCTTCGTCCATTCTTATTGGACTTCCATTAACTAACAAATTATGATAATTCATTTGATCAATATTACATGGTAACTCATGCATGAATACTTTTATGTCTCGCTTACTAATGGGGTAGCTAGTTGAGTACAAAATCAATACTTGTATACTTAGAACCACTTAGGATTTGTATAATGCAGTCTAAAAATTTCACTAGGGACATCATTTGTTTTCTTAGCACCTGTTCCTAGCTCCTTGTACCTTCCTATCTAATTATCAATTTGTTCCCATCAAGTAGGAGCTTGATGCCCAATTACTAACAATTATGGTTAAGAACAAACCATAGGTGTAATAATCGCCAAGTATAATCAATAACACTTGACAACTAATTCCTACTATCACACCTACCCCGCTCCTTCTTCAATGGCGTGGACATTTGACTTATCCTCACCTGTTCCACTTATGCAACCATGAGAACAAGAGGGTGCACACTCAAGAAGTGATAAGTATAGAAATCAACACCCTCCTTTTAATTAAATGTTGATTAAAAGAAATTATCATTTTCTATATTGTTTCTTATATATTTACTTGCTAGCCATCCATGACATATAGCATTCCTCGATCATCTTTAAACCAATAAAATTTCCTTATTATCATAGTATCCAATTATATTATTCTTTTATAACATAAGAGTGTAGCAAGAGTACAAAGGTCTTAAGATTCTGATTAATTTCAAGTTCTTTCTTATTCAACCTCATGGATAGGCTCCTTAGCATTGTACTCATTAATCCTTGCATTTGAACACCATATTACATTACCAACTAATTCTCATCAAATCGTTGGTAATAATTATACTGATATACCAACCTTCCATATGCCTTAACCAATTTGTATGTTGACTCGTTCATACCAAATGTTCCTCATACTTTCAAACTCAAACGTCATTATTTGCAAACCTCCTTTGGTTGTGCCGAAGTAGTAAAAATGTTCCAAACTGACCTTTATCTAGTTACTAGTCATGATTGGGCTGCACTTTCTCCTTAGGTTTTGAATGCATATAAGTTAATCATTTCTTGATTATTTGACCATGATTCCTCTACAACTCCTTATACTTTAGTAGGGATTCTACATGATTCCCATACCATCTCTACTATCTTGACCATTTACTTAGTCCTCTCAAGATTCTTTACCCATAAAGGGACTAGTTAGAACTTTGCTTTGTTTGATCTCCAATTATTGGACCTAACTAGGAAAGGACTTAAGATTCATTTGCAGTCAAACATGATTTAATCTAAAGAGTTTCATGTCTTCTTGCTTCTCGGATCATATTACCTATAAGATCTCTAGGGCTCAATTGTCAAGGAGATTGTTATTCATCATTTCATCCATCATTCTCAAGGTTTTTCACCACTAGTTTATTTGCATTGATACGATAATTCCCTTAACAGATGGTCTCAATAAGAGTAACCTAGTACGGTCACACACTTAAGGTACCTATCCATTAGGATAGGATAATTCTTTTGCCCAAGATTGATAAAGGTACCACTTAACTTGCCCTTTTAAGGTGCCCCATATGACATCCTTTGTTTGCAAGCCACCACAATCCTCTTCATAGGGTTGAATGTTAATTAGAAAACTAGCACCATCTGGTAGTACAAATATTTCAATTGTACTATGTTTCAATTGACTTGTTTACTGTGCCTCTAGCTTGATTGACTTGCCATGTCAAGAACATACCTTGACTGATGGTATTGCCTTAGTTACTATTATGAGTATTCTATTGTAGAATTATCTCCTCGTACTTGATTTGACTAGGTACAATTGTTGCAATCAGGTTCCAATTGAATGGAAACCTCATATATACAAGTGATCTAAATTCAATTATGAAATATCAAAAATATTTTCATATTTTCATATTTTTTGTATTTATAGATGTTAGTATTTACCATTTTGAAGACCTTCGGAGCACTTTTAGCCTTGAAGACTTTGCTCCATCCTTTAGAGTGTGGTCATAGACAAACTCTTTTAGGACTTCACCTACAACTCTAGAAGACCTTTCCAGTGAAGTAAACAACTAGCATTTTCGAGTCCCGAGTGGGAAGTTATGACTAGTTAAAGTTAGGGTAAGTTCTGATAGAATCTTTTGAAAATTTCATAGTTTTGGGGTCTTATAATGCCATAACCATTATGACTATTGAGTTTTGAATTTTGGGGCTTTTGGTGACCCTTGGAACCCCCTGAATTGATAAACGTTGATCCTTTGGTTAAAATGAATTTCACTTTAGTCTCACTTTAAATTTTTGCAGGTTTTCACTTAGGTGTTATATTACGAAGTCATAGTTTGAATTGACTAAGTTATGAATGTAGCTCATGTTCTCCAGTGTATGAACCTAGGGCTCTGATACCAAAATATGATGCCCAAACTTTTGGGCAAAAACGCAACAACAATTTTTTTTTTAAATAACACTTAATTACTTGTGATCTATGTTTAAATAGATGTGATAACTTAATTAGTTTCACTAAAAGATATCTTATTTGACAATATGGATGAGCCTCTAATGCGGGCGATAAATTATTTTATTGAATTAGGAGGCTTGGGACCTTCCCCAAGCTTCTAAGTGAGTTGATAATCAATTTAATTAGGCTTTATCTGCGTGTTGAAAGCCATCCAATAATCTTGAATTTAGTTCCTATTAAATTATATTTTAATTACTGAACATTTACAATAATTCCCATTAAGTAAGTATAAATAAATTATTCCTATAAAGTCGACACAACCTTTATAATTAATTAATTCGCCTAATAAATTCTTCAATTTTAATTACATTAAGAGTTAATATTATTTCCTTATAATATTTGAATAATTCCAAAATCCATTAAATTAATCATTAATAAAAAAAAATTGTATTAATATTAATTAATTAAGTAATTGAATATAAAGATCCCAAAATGTTATTAAATTAATTAAATCATTAATATTATTGTCTAAAAGATAAATCTTCCATTATTGATATATAAACCCCTAAGAGATTTAAATAATCTTTTACAATTAAATTACCCCCTTAAGGATTTAAATAGTCATTCATAATTAAAATACCCCTCCCTTACAAAATAAAACATCCACCTAATAATTTCCATTTAAATTTTCCCAAATTAAAACATATATCCTTTAGAAAATAAATTCTCTATTAAATTAAAATGATCCCTATAACATTATAAATTTTACTTATTTAAAAATGGGGTTCCCCCCATTAACTATATTTAAATTTCAAACCCCTTTAATAATATTTTATTCTTTAACCCTATTTAGGGTTTCTCCTTTTATTTTAGAAACATAACCTCTTATTTTCTTGTTTTCTCTTTTATTCACCCTAACCCTAAATCGGGTTAGGGTTTTCTTTTTGTTTAATCTTTTTATTTTTTTCTTGTTTGCTGTACACAGGGGCTGATCATGGAGGGAGAGGCAGATTTAATTTTTATAGGCGACGAGATCATCACCGACAGTGATGGAGAGACTAACGACATCCACGGGAGGAGGGAGGTGAGATTACAGTGGGGGTTGTGCCCCACCCGAGTGGTTTGTGGACCACCAGTGGGTCGCGGCACGCTTCCTACGAGGGTGGGGTAGAGCCCTCAACTCCTCCATCCCCAAGCCTTGTGATGCAATTTTTTTTTGTTTTAAATTTATTTTACTTTTAAAAGCAATTTATTAAATCTACTCAACACTATATATATAAGTGAGGCTTGTTTTAAAACAAGCTTATTTAATTTAACAACAACATTAGTATTTCTTCATTTACATGCATTTTGTATATATATATATATATATATATATATATATATATATATATATATATATATATATATATATATATATATATATATATATATATATATATATATACTATGTATACATTGTGTATATTTCCATATTTACATGTTATAGTAGCATTGTAATAAACTACATGTAATGCATTTTTATATATATAAGTCAAGATAATTATATTCTCATAAATATTCTCACTGTAATTTTTTTCTAGAAGTAGTTTAATAACAACACTTTAGTTTTAGTACCCCTTCTCGATCAAACTTTTTAGTCTCATGTTTGACTTCAGTTGACTGTTCAGTGGATACATTATTGTAATATTTTATTCAGGCTTTATGCGATGTTATTACATGCTTTAATTTGATTTGTAGTGTATGCTTTCATGTAGTATATCCTTATTAATGTTAAATGTTATTTTTTATGGATTATTGTCATGGACTGACACATTTACTTTATATGTGTGATGCGTTATATTTATGTTTCGTGCTTGTAAGTCTATGGGGTGTGAGGGGATGATTTTTCTTCACTCACTCCGGTGAGACAGGGAACGTCACGATTCTCCTTCATCGGTGTGTGTGTCGTGTATGTTTATATATTTGTCTATATGCACATGTGGTTCTTTGATGTAGGACATTGCAGCTACAAGTACTGAGTAGGTACGGGGTATCATGTTCTACCTGGTTTCACAGGTCTGGACATACCTTATTTGTCTGAGGGGAGTGGAGGAGATAGTTGTTAGACCCTAAATTGACCCGTAGTTACACTCATGTGAGTGTTGTTAGTTGGTCATCATTTTCGTTTGACTGATATGTGAGTCTTGGTTCTTTGGCATTTTCGTCTTGTGAGTCGTCTGGTGGTTACTTCTCGTTTTGTGTGCCTCCTGCTAGTTAGAAAATTTAATTTAAATGAATTGCATTTTTTCATATTGGTGTATTTAATTAAATTAGTATACCTTTGTTATTAATGTTTTAGTTAAATAGATAGAGTTGTTAAATTTAAATGGTTAAATTGCATGTTATATTTGTAAAAATAGTTGTATTAATTTATTTATAACAAAAAAAAAGTTAAATGCAATGCTATTAGAATTTTAGTGTAAATGTTGAGTTAAATTCTTATGGGGAAAATAAAATAAATAAAAAAGCAATCCCCATTGACCTTGTTGTTAGCTTTTAGATTTTTATTTTTGATTAAAAAGAATTATTTCATGAAAAAAGGGGAAAATTAGATTTTTACTTTTTAAATATTATATTCCTATTGGTTGAGGAAAACTTTTAACCTAAAAGTTTAGGTTAAAAATATTTTTCCTATATAACCTGTAAGTTCACGGGAAGTGAAAGAGGAATTTTTGAAGGCCAAAATTTGGAAACCATTTTGGAATAGAAATCTAGATTGTGGATTTGGTGTGCAAGATTGAAGCTCCTCTACAATTTTCTTCCTGGAGTGCTTTTCAAGTTGGGTAGATTTTACTTTCTTTTTGTTGCAAATTTTTTTTAATGTTTTTGAAATTCTTCCTGTGTGTGTGCTTGGAAATTGTTAAATCTTATTGGAAACTCTAAATTGAAAGTTTGGTTTGGAAATGGAGTAATTTGTTCTTGAATTTGATCAATCCCCAAATCAATATGTAATTGGTGAAGAAATTGTCCAAAATCTAGTTGTCTGTGTGCTTTCAAGTTTGTGCAAATTCAATTTTTAATTATCTCTATTTGAGTGGCAAGTTTAAGAATTTGTTTTTTTGTATGATTGTAATTTTTTATTTGTTAAAAATCGGGGGGTTATGCTGGCAAAATTTTCCCAATTTGCCCTCTTTGTGTGAATCAATAGTGTTTCCTGTGTGTGAATAAATAAGAAGATTAATTAAATCCCCTCTATTTTTCCTTAATTTCTCATGAATTTTGCCCAAGATCTTTTGATTTGGGTCTTTTAGGCTTCCTTTAGTTACCAAAAGAAATTTGTTTGAGGAAATTTAAAAAACAAAGATTAGATTGGTTATACTCTATGAAAACAAAGTTCTCTACTTTTTTTATTTTGTGCATAGATTTTTTTTTTTTAAATTATTTTAATAAAAAAAAATTTTAAAAGTTGATTGGGATGCGTGGCGGGGAGTTGGGCTTGACCCAGCCACACACACCCCTCCTGCAGCTGTGGGGCCCTCGTGGACCCACAATATTAAACAGTTAAGTTTTTTTTTTATTTATCCACAATATTAAACAGTTAAGTTTTTTTTTATTATTTAGTTTTTTTATTATTATTTAGATTTTTTTATTTGGGTCCACGAGGGTCCCATAGCTGCTACCACATACATGTGGTAGCGGCGCTGCCTGCTAGCACATGCATGTTGTAGTTGCACAAGTTGTAGGAGGGGGGTGTGTGGTTGGGTCGAGCCCAGCTCTTCGCCACACATCCCAATGAAATCTTTTAAAAAAAAAAAAATTGTAAAAATCTCAGCACAAAATTTAAAAAATAGAGAACTCTGTTTTCATAGAGTATAACCAATCTTTTTTTTTTTTTTTAAATTTCCTCAAACAAAATTTTTATGTTAACAAAAGGAAGCCTAAAAGACCCAAATCAAAAGATCTTGAGCAAAATTCATGAGAAATTAAGAAAAAATAGAGGGGATTTAATTAATCTTCTCATTTCTTCACACACATGAAACATCATTGACTCACACAAAGAGGGCAAATTGGCAAAATTTTGCCAGCAAAACCCCCTGATTTTTAACAAATAAAAAATTACAATCATACAGAAAACAAATTCTTAAACTTGCCACTCAAATAGAGAGAATTAAAAATTGAATTTGCACAAACTTGAAAGCACACAGGCTACTAGATTTTGGACAATTTCTTCACCAATTACATATTGATTTGGGGATTGATCAAATTCAAGAACAAATTACTCCATTTCCAAACCAAACTTTCAATCTAGAGTTTCCAATTAGATTTAACAATTTCCAAGCACACACACAGGAAGAATTTCAAAAACATTAAAAAAAAATTGCAACAAAAAAGAAAGAGTAAATTCTACCCAACATGAAAAACACTCCAGGAAGAAAATTGTAGAGGATCTTCAATCCTACACACCAAATCCACAATCCAAAGTTCTACTCCAAAATGGTTTCCAAATTTTGGCCTTCAAAACTTCCTCTTTCACTTCCCGTGAACTCGCAGGTAATATAGGAAAAATATTTTTAACCCCAAACCCCCCAACAGATATATGATACATAAGTAAATTGCATCTAATTATCCACAAGGGGTCAACATTCACTAATTTATCCATCTAACATAGTCTGTCATATTGAATCAAAATATTTTTACATAGTGTTGCATCAATCCATGAAAGTTGTTAATAAGGTCAACCATGGTCAAACTAGGTTAATCTAGAGTTGGATTAGGGAGGGGTACTACATCATGCCTAGTTAACCAGAGCTTGATAGGGGAGGGGCACTACATGATGTAGTACCCCTCTCTAATCAAACTCTGGATTAACCTAGTTTGACCACGATTGACCTTATTAATAGCTTTCATGGATGGATGGAACACTATGTAAAGAGGCTTTGATTTTATATGTCGGACTATGTTAGACGGATAAATTAGTGAATGTGGACCTTCTTGTGGATGATTAAATAAAATTGGCTTATGCATCTTATATTTGTTAGGGATTTGGGATCCTACCCCAAACCCATCATAAAAATATTTTTTTATCTCTGTTATGGACATATCTTTCGAGATATAACCTTGATACATCATGGTCATGAGACCCTTTTGACATGTGATCTTCATGGGACTAGTGGATAAGAAGTATTCCATATTATGATTGATTGTAGTACTTAGATTGATGATGTTGTGATACATATGTGCATGTCTTATGGAGAATTGATTTATATGATATTTTTTGATAATACAATTTAGTAATTGATTTCATATGGATTTGTTAGAAGAAATGTTAATTGGATACTATCTTTATTGCTTTTGATTTGGATCAATTGATGAGATGTTGTGAAATTGATGTTATATGTGTATTTCCCTTCTTGTGCTTACATATGCATGTGGTTTTGGATTACTACTATGGTAAATGAGATGTGCAGGAAGCTAATCCATGTGACCGTGGAAATACATGAAGAACTAAGAACAAACCTATGTAAAATAGTAAAGCCAAAGGTTGTCTATTTGGAGAGACAATACCTCGTATGTGATGTATTTAATTTCGTAATAGTGATGCTTGAGTGTAAATTCATAATTGTAATTGTTATTGTTAATATTCTCAAAAGGACATGCCAAGTGTATTTTAGTGATGCATGTGAGTTGGCAAATGACATGTCCATAAGAAGGAAAGTGTGTAACCCAATACATTTTCAAATATCATGTTGTGGTTCCAAAAGATAACTTGGTTAGAGAATCATTAGTGTGGTCAAATCAAGTTTGACCTGTAGACAAACTTTAGGTAGATTTTTGGGGGGTCAAACTAACTCCTGTGGTTGAGTTTAGGTCATTTTTGAAGGCCCACTTGATGTACCAATGGGTTGATGTACCAATGGGTAAAGAACATTTTGAGCCATGTGGTTGTGGAGTCACTTCAAAAGTGGGTTTTCCAAGATGGACGAAAATTGAACTTCTTGAAGATTGAATCTTGAGTAGACAACCTTCCATTTTTTTGGTGTTTAGGTGCACTTCCCCATCATGCAACCACCTTTTTCAGTGTCCAAGGAAATGGAAAGTGTGAGGAGAACCTACTTAGGAAGATTTTCAAAATTGAAATTTTGATCACCCACTCTCCAATCTTGGAGACTAAGTTTGAGTAGGAATCTAGATTGAAGAGAGAAAATTTGGCTAAGGAGACTTGTAGGGGGAATTGGGCAGCTCTTCTACAACACACATACCATCGGCGGGAGAGAAGGTTGGTGTTATTTCTTCTATAGCTTAGATGCATTCATGTTGTTGTATGTAAATCTAATTTTTGTTTATGTGTTGAATGTGCTTCTAGATCTATGAACTATGGTTTTGAGTTGTTGTTAGTTTATTTCCATTTGGATTTCTTGTATTTTTGTTCATGGGAGTCAAGACTAAACTCACCTTTGGGAGGGAAGAGTAGTCTTGGGGTGAAGGGTTATAGAACAATCTTTGGGTGTAGAGTCTCTCTTCTTGGAAGAGAGGGATAATCAAGGATCTGAGATCCTTGCTATTATATTTCTTTGTATAAAATTTGGGGGTCATAAGGGGAGTTTTAGCTTGAAGCCTTTGGGGGTCATAACGTATGTTTTTGGTCATGTGTGAAACCAAGTAGAGGGTCATTTTAGCCTTGTGAAGACATTTGAATTTAATGGTTTATTACAGATCTCCCCTTAGATTTTGGTCCACCTTCACCCCTTGTTTGAGTCACTTGATGACTATGTATTAGCGTTAGGTTGAGACTTAAATGTGAATATGTTTTCCTTGTCAAATCTGAAAGTATGAAGGTGTTTTGAGTATGTTTGTATCCCGTTTAATTCTTGGTTCTCCTAGCTCGGGGATGGCCTTTTGTAGACCTAGGTTGGGAGGTGAGCCTCCATGGTCACAACAAAGCAACATTTATTTGCATGTTGCTTGTTGGAAATAAGAGAAGAAAGAAAGAATGTCATCATTGTGGTAGTTTTGAATAAGTGTGTTCTACTTGTGTATAGCAGATTGTGCTTCATATGTGTGTCACAAAGAATTCTGAAAAAAAAATGTAAAAAGGCTATTATTCTTGCTTTCATTGTAAAAAAAAAAGTGTCTTGAAAGGGTGTACACTTATTATTACTGTTGTAAAATCAAGGTAGAAAGAAGAGAATGTATTTATTCTCTTGTTGTTATTTCATTAGCTAGAAAAGAAAAGAGAGTTAAGTTGCAGTAGTTATTTCAGTTGTAATGTCTAGTAAAGAAAATAAATGAGAAGCTATACCTTTTATTAATTGCAGATTTATCTTTTATTTCAATTGGTTGTCTAAAACTATTTAAGTTTTGAATTTGACATCTAGTTTTAAATAGATATGCTTGTATCTCACTTCTATTTAAATCATTCCTTGAATTTTATATGCCGGTGATAATTTGTTGGTAGTAATGAAATTTTTAATCAGATTGTTAAACTAAGTTAATTCCACATTTAAAGCTATATGAGTTATAAAAGAAATCAGGGGTAAATGTATATATATACATGTATTTGATTGCATTTAGAAGTCTATTGTTGTTAAACCTCCAACTTGTTATCTTGAAAACAATAGGAAACAACATCATTCTTTAAATCATTTATTGTGAAAATAGAGATGTATATATATATATATATATATACACAAATGTGCAGAGAAATAAAAGAGTCATCTATTTCCTTTGTTAAAAATATATATATACCTCGCTGCTTTTAAAATTAGAAAGGACTTCATAATACAAATGTATATGAACCTCTATATATATATCGTTACCCCTGCTTGTGTGTATATATATATATCTGTGTGTGTGTGTATTTAAAATTGTTTTCAAAAAAAAAATTAAACTATTTAAAAAAAAAGGAAATCGAAGGAGTGTGGGGAGGCCGCAACCAACCCCACACCCCGTGTAGCATGTTTCGCGGCCTGCGGCGGTGGCACCCACGGGCTATGGGGGGCGAAGCCCTTCCCATAGTTTGGTGAAGGAGGGTGGGGGAGCAACACCATGGGCGTTGCTTTCTGCGGCTGTGGGCGGTAACGTCTACCATACCCCTTTGTCGTCATCCTCAACTCTTGTCGCCCGTCCTCCACCCTTTGCCATGAAAGATATACCCTACGGAAAAGGGATAGAAAATGGCACCCAACGCCATGGGAAATGAACACCGTTGCCTCCCTCTTAACTTCGCTAACCCTGTCAATAAACCTTCGCCATGAATACCCAAGCTGCAACAAAAAAAAAAAAAGGATAAAAACAAAAGAAAGGGCATCATTCAATAAGGAAACCCTAACCTGATTTAGGGTTAGGGTAAGCAAAAGGGAAAAATAGAAGAAGAGATTAGATAGATAGAAATTTAATAAAATAAAAAGGAAACCCTAAAAAGGGTTAAATAAAATATTATTATAAAATTACGGTAAACTCCTAAAGGGGTTGCAAAATGTGAATTAAAGTTATAAGAGGAGAACCCATTTCAAATGAAGTAATTTTATAAATACTTAAATGTGAACATTTTAATTTAAGAGGGTATTTGTTTTAAAAGGAGTTAATTTAAAAAATATTATAGAATAGGTCAACTATTTTTAAATAAGAGGGATAAATTAAAAAGAAATATGGGGGAGGGGAAAGGTCCCAAATTTAATTAATATTAAATGGGTTTGTTTTAATCATGGATTTAAAATTAGTTCAATTAGGAACCATTTTATGATTTAATAGTATTATCACGTTTGAACCTATAATTACAATTGTCCATTTAAGTAATATTAATAAATTAGATTTGTATTAATGTTAATATAGTGGTTTATTGAATTGTTTAGATAATAAAAGGTGTAGACGTCTAAAAATGGTCAACGCTTGCGGAGTCATACTTTAACATTTGTGCATTGCCTTATTTTAGGGTTCTTGTGTCGCATTAACATTTCTTCTATGTTGCGCACTTGGTCTTTATCATTTGCGAGCATCAAGTCCTCCTTCTGCATTCCTCATTTTTATCGCTTTCGAATTAGGTCTTGTCGATAACAATCTTCAGTCATGATTTTGGTCGATCTTATCTTGTCGCATCATGGTGTGTGCTCATTTATCATCATTTTGGACATCGTCAATCCTAATCGATGATAGAATTAGGGTTTTGTCCTCTTCTCAATCTCGTCATTTTGTGATTGATTCGTCATTAATCCTTGTCCTTGTCAAATATCGTCATTTTGCGATCAATTTGTCATTGATCATTGTCCTTGTCAATTTCATCATTTTGCGATCGATTCGTCATCGATCCTTGTCCTTGTCAAATATTGTCATTTTGTGATCGATTCGTCATTGATCCTTGTCCTTGCCAATTTTGTCATTTTGCGATCGATTCATCATCGATCCTTGTCCTCTTTAATCATGTCAATTGGCGCTTTTCAATTTGAACATCTTGTCAATCTTGGTCAATTTGTCATTGATTTTTGTCAACCAATTTTAATCATTTATCAATACTGGTCCTTTGTCAGTCAGAATCATGATCAAATCGACCCTACATCAATTATCTTTTGTCAAGATCTAATTGTCGTCCTTGCATTTCTAATTCATCTTCTAGGGTTTTATAATTTATTCATTTAAACTTGTTTGTCATTTTCCCTCTAGGTTAAATAATTTATTTATTTATCCTAAGTCTTCTTGTCACAATTAAATATTTATTTAATTGGCTAATTAATTCCCCCTCTTTTTGTGAATTAATTAATGAATGAAAAATTATTAATTAATTCTCCTAATTTTCTAATTTCATCAATTTCTAATTTCCTAATTTCCAATTCATCATTTCTAACCTTATTTCTAATTTTCCTAATTCCTAATTTCCACTTCATTTTCTAATTTGCTAAATTCAATTTCCTCTAGTCTCTCCCTATTTTTGTGCTT
The DNA here is from genome assembly GCF_030272615.1 of Cryptomeria japonica. NCBI lineage: Eukaryota > Viridiplantae > Streptophyta > Pinopsida > Cupressales > Cupressaceae > Cryptomeria > Cryptomeria japonica. The sequence continues at coordinate 197,669,734 of NC_081410.1, forward strand.
CGGTGGAAGCATGAATTTCTCATGCGTCATACCGTTGGCATAGCAAGATGTCATAGGCTTTTAGTCTTCTAACCTTTGCATTGGCAATATGTCATAATTGATGACATAGAAGGTGTCATAACCTTCTTCCTTCAACTCAATTTTGCCATTTTTGAAATTAATTGCCTCTAATATCAATTTCATGCTAATCTTGTCTTCTCTCCAATTTGTATATAAATTGGATGAGTTTCTTCAATCAAAGAATCAATCACATTTTCAATCAATCAATCACACTTTCGAGTAGCCTTATGTTGTGAATTTCATCTCTCAACAACTTGCTTTCTACTTGCATTTTGCACTTGTAGGTGAGATCAAGATCAAATTTGAAGGTGAAAGAAGAACAATGGAGCCACATGAAGGAGATATTTACATTGGTTTGCTTCAATTTCATGCAATTTGAATATCTTGTCTTTATGTTTTCATTGATTGGATTAGGATTGCTTTCATTGCAGTTTTAGGTTTTGTGATTGTCCTAATTGCTATTTCTTTTGATGCTTTTCAATTTCCTGATCTACATTTTTGGTGAACCCGACGTGAACTAACCATTTAACCATGTTTTGAGTGCTTTTTGAGCTGTTTGCAGGTGAAAAAATCAAGAAACAGGGCAACTCAGAGCTTTCTGGACACTTTTGTGCCTATGTAGAAGGAATTTTGTGCCTATGTTGATGAGATTTGCACCTGTATAAGGCCAGAAACAGGGGTAAAATTAGTTGTTTTTCTTGCAAGTTTGTTTGTTTGCAATCTGTTTCTTGCATTAGGGTTTTTCTTTGGTACTAATTCTTTGTGTAGCATCTTGGTGTTATGTGTGGCAAAGACTAAAAGTGCAACTACTAACGAATCTTATGCAAGACGCGGTCAAAGACTTTCACTAAAACATCTTGCTTGCGATTTTTTTTAAGTAGTTGCACATTTCATTTCTTAAAGGTTAATGAACACCATGCATGCTTTGTTTGTTTTTAATTTGATTGCATGTTTTAACCCTTAGAACTAGGCCTGCCTCCCGATTTGCCTGGCACTTTGCATAGGCATTGGTGAGAGGGAACAACCCAAAGTGGGGACGGGCTAAAGCCAAGCTCTTCTGAACCACTCTAAATAACTATGGATGCAACGAAAGTTGTAGACAACGAGTGCTGGAATGGTATTGCGACGATTTATTCGCCGGATCAATACCCACCCGAACGGATGCCCTTACTAGAATCTCTTGTTTTTAGATGCCAAAATCCTTCTATCTGTTGGCTCAGGCGTTGTGATACGCGCATGCCGAAGACACCTCTCATGTACTCCTCAGTTAGAGATAGCAAGTTCTTGGGAAGTGATGCCCCTTGAACTCGAAGCATGGTATGCCCGAGAAGTGATGCACTGTAAGGGGGAGCCAGTGCTACCAAGCGTCTAGCTATCCGGCTAAGTGTTGTATTTTATGGTTAGAGGATTCAATAGATATTGCCCTTGCCAGCCATAGGATTTGTTGTGAATGTGCTTGATTGTCTTGAGTCAAAGTCAAACAAACATTTTGTCTTCTGTGATTGTCAAAAGTTAAATAAAAAACAAACTTTCAAAAGTGTTCATAATCAACTTGGGTTTTCAAAATCAGCAACCTTCAATTCAAAACAAAATCCAAATAAAAGGCCAAATTTGTCCAAGTATTCATCCAACATTTGAACATGGCTTGTCAAAACATTGAATGTCTTTGTTTCAAAATTCATGTCACTTTAGGCTAGGTTTTGCATAGTCCAACTTAGGTCCTAGGACATATTGTCATCTCCATTCATTTTAGTCCTTTTCATTGCAAGCGTCCTCATTTTGTACTTAGGTTCAAAATCATTTCATTAAGTTTGCATTTCATTGTCATATCCTAAGTCATTGTCATAATCATTGCCTTCTTGCATTTAGTCTCAAAAAATTTGGTTTGTCAAACTTGAAAAAATCAAAACTTTGGATGATACCCTAAGTTGTTGTTAGGGAGTCTTGACCTTGTCTAAAATTTGTCCTTTCATTAATATCTTTTTTGTCAAACCTAGCTTAGTATCCAAGCATATAGGTGAGACATTGTCAATTTGTCCAATTGTCATTTGGTTCCTTTGTCCTTTAAGGTCTTGGCTTCATTTCAACTTCCCAGGGTTGAGTCTTTAGGTTTGCATTCCAAAAAGTTTGTCCAAATCTTGAAAAACAACAAAAAAACATTAAGTTGCATTGTCATCCTTTAGGTTGCATTTGTCAATCCCATTAGTTGCATTGCATAGTGACATGTTTGTTGAAATAAGGTCTCAACCTTCTTACGAAGCCATGTCATCACAATTGAGAAATCAATCATGTCAATCCAATCTCTACATGTCTCAGAACTTGGATCAAACTTATCATGATGATGTAAATATCCAAATACAAAAACTAGAGGAGAAACTAGCTCAAGAAAAGGAGATTTTGGAACAAAAAGTGAAAAACATTGAGAAGAATAGATCACAAATGTCCAAAATGTTTAAAAAATTTCCAAGTCGAAATCCAAAGATTGAGCCAATTGATGTAAGATCTCTTATTGAACGATCAGACATACCAGCTCTCCTCTCACAAATAGAGATGATGAAACAATTTCAAGAAAAGAGACAACAACATTATGTGCCTTCACAACAAGAACAAGAAGGTGTTTACTATCAATCAAATTTTCAACCATCACAACCAATTGTTCAACAGTTCCCACATTTTCAACCATCACAACCAATTGTTCAACATTTCCAACATATACAACCAACACAACCAATGGTCCAATTTCAACAATATGTCCAACCAACTATAATATGTCCAACCAATGGTGGAATATCAACAAGTTCAATCAACATATCAATGTCAACAACCACAATCACAAATTCAAAAACAAAACTTGCAACGTGCACCAAGCCAAATTTTGAGCATGTCAAACCAATTTGATCAACATCTAGTTCGAAATCAAAACATGACATCAGACCAGAACCAACTCCTTTCCAAACAAGTTCAAATTCCAGATACAACTATGTCAAAACCTTGAAAGAAAGGTGGCTTTATTGCAAGGATCTTAAGGAAACTACCAAGTGAGTTCTTTGAGGAAGATCAAGATATTACAATTATGTCTAGCAATGCCTCATCCCCCCACAAACAAATTGACTCTCTAGTGGCATCTATCCCTACACCTTTAGAAGTTTCACAAGAACCTTTCATATTGTCCTCATCAAATAATACACCCAAGGATGCAATTATCCAAGGGCTATCCATAATTGATTGCCAAGATAATCCAATTCATGATGCACATCCTTGTCATGTTTTAGAAATACAAGACCCAATGCCACCATGCACTTTATTGCCATTACCTATTTTAGAGGACCCCATTCGAAGTCCCTCTTCCTCATGTTCAAGCATTGATTCCTTGCCAGAATCCATCACAAATGTTCAAAGTGCATTTCCTTCGTGCCAAAGCATTAATCCCTTGCCAAAATCCCCCACGCATATCCAAAGTCCAACCCCATGTCAAGAGGATAATTTAGAGCATGAAGAAACGTGTCTTGAAATATATGAAGATCAAGATCTTGAAACCTTATCATCCCATCCAATTGTTGACCAGGATCCTATTTCCCCAGACACTCGAAATGATTCCATTATTCCTGTCCATTCTATCCAAGAACACAATATCCTTTCAAATCCAATTGACATTCCACTTCCAAAGAAAGATCAAGATATTCCTTCCATCCTTTCCGATGATCCCATTAAAAGTCAACAGAAAAGAACCTTTAAAGAGGAATCCAATGATCTTCTTCCTCCTTGTCAAGATAAAAGTATCCTTCTAAATTCATTTCCAACACAAGACCCTATCATTCCTTCAGATCCTCCACAAGACCCACTTGTTCCTCCATCTCCACGTCCTAACCCAGCATATCCACTCCAAAGTCTCATTTCTTTTGATGATCCCATTATTTCTCCCATTCCATCTCTTGAAGAGCCTATCATTGAACCATGTCCACTACACAATCCTAGTCCCCAACACAATCCTAGTCCCCCTCATGATCCTAATCACCCTCATGATCCTAATCCCCCTCATGATTCTAATGTGTCAGTGCAAGATGTTCATGAACCCTCGACATGCATAATGGGTTCTTCCACTTTGGTGCAATCCGATCCACTTCAAGATCTCATTATTTCTCTCATATCATATCCACCTCATAATGGACTCGCGTCTTCTTCCCAAAGAAAAGAGTATCCTATAAGTCAAGATATTCATAAAGGCAAAGGAGTGGATCTCCATAAGGAAGAATCCCTTCATGTTAAAGAAAATATTAAGGGTCATGTCTACACAACTCACTCTCAAGACGTTGGTATCCCTCCATCAAAATCAAAACATACACCTTCCCCATCATACTTTCCATCCATCTTAGGTCCTTATATCCCTTCGTCCTCTATGCAAGGTCAGTAAAAGCACACATCCTTGAGTAATTCCATCAATCCAAAAGAACTCCATTTCATTCATATCCATCCATGCATTCCTTTCCTCCTCCAAGCAATTTGGGTGCCAAGTATAAATGTCATAAGTCTAGCAATCCACATGTATTCAAGGATCAACATGTCCAATATAATCGACATGTCAAAACAAAGAACAATATGATCTATAAAGAAAAAGAAATATCTAAAAGGCCACAAAGGCCCACTGAGCAAAATAAAGCAAAGTCAAAATATATATGGGTTCCTAAATCCCTTGTGCAAGCAATGCACTCCAAGGAACCACAAAAGCATGAAAAATCAAAAACCATGTGGATCCCTAAGCAAATCCTTGAAGCACAAAAGCCTAAAGAAACATCAAAATTGGCACCTAAAATTGCTATTCTTCCATCCAAAACTCTCAAATCTATTCCTCCATCACCTTCATCATCTATTTTGGGTATTGATGTCCCAGAATCACTATCCTTTCGTCCATCCAAATCTCACAATCTGAGATCCATTTTTCCTCCATCAGTCCATCACCCCTCAAGGTGTGTGCCAATGATGATCTTGCCTTCATTTCCATCCACTGAAGCCCAATTCTTCCAATACCCTATCTATTATCCAATACATATTTTCCATCCTTCGATCCCTTTGATCCCATCCTTTGCATAAATCCTTGCCTTAGTTTCATCTCATTTTCCATGTTCTTATCCTACCAACGTCTTTGAGCATACTTTTAAAGGTCATGGTCCATTTTTTTCAAGGCTACTATCCAAACAAAAAGACGCTCGAGTCCTTCTTCCATCCCCTATCATGTGTCCATTTTCGACTAAAAAGTCAAAATACAAAAAAAAAAAAAAAGTGAGAAAAAAAAAGAAAAAAGAAAAAGTAAAGCAAAAATAATTCGTCCACTGGTGGAAATCTGGCAAACAGGCGCCTTGGGCAAGTACCGTGATGAAAACCTGGCAAACAGGCGTTATGCGTAATCTATGAACTTCTTGCATACCGTACTTGGGGACAGGTTTTATCCTATCATATCCTTTTGTCCTTCATTGTTCCATTATCCTATCGAACCCCTATCATTACCCTTCATATCCTATTGTCCCTCATGTCCAGTTTCCCTTTCCACCTTTGATCTTGACAAGGCTGAGGATATTCATGAGCATCATGCATCTTATTTGTAGCTTTTAGTCCATCATAGCTTTTGGTCTTTATCCATTTGCTTATTATAACCTTTCATCCATATTCCCTGTCTTATTGCAACTTTCTGCCACTACCCCTAAGACAATCCCGACCTTCAGTCCATGTCCCTTATCCATTCTTGGTCTTGTTTATCCTATCCATATCTTATCACTATCCATACACTCTTTTTCATTCCTTGATCTTGATCTGACATAAGGACACAAAATTTAAACATATTTTTCAAAAACCTCTTGACATGTCCCTCATGCCATGTCACTGCTTTACATTGTCATATCCAATCTCTTGTCCCATCACACAATAGCCCTTGAAAATTGCATCTGTATTGTCTCCATGATAAAAGGCCTTTGTTTTCCCTCTATCCACCAACATTTCAGAAATCCTATTTATTCACCTGTCATATTCCTTGCCTTGCTAGACACTGGGGGCAAAATCATGAAAAAATCCCTAAAAATTCAAATAATGTCTTAAAAAAATCCCTAAAAAAAAAAATCAAATAATGTCCTGAAAAAATCCCTAAAATTCAAATAATGTCCTGAAAAAATCCCTAAAAATCATAAAATGTCCTGAAAAATTCCCTAAAAATCAAATAATGTTCTGAAAAAAAATCCCTAAAAAGTCAAATAAAGTCCTGAAAAATGAACAAAAAAAAAATTGTAAAAAACTCAAAATTTCTACAAAGTGAAAAACATCAAAAATCCAAAAACAATTTCTTTGGCATTTTGCATTTCTTAATAAATGGTCCCCTTTGTGCATAGACAGATCGCTGAGCATACATCCAACGAGAATCAATCAAACATTGTGCTTCAATGAAATCATGCATTAACAGATGAACTTTTCAATCAAACTAGACATTCAAATTGATCAAAATTGTCATGTCAATCAATCAACATTAATATCATTTGTAATCAACATTAATATCATTTGTCCTTGCCACTATTATCATGGGTCTTATACAGGGTGTGGTATACTCAAAACTAGACTGTGTCCTGTCTTAGACAGGGTACCACATTCCCTGAAACTAGATAGCATGATCATTCTTGTTTTCCACCTTTGACAATGACGATCAAAGTGTTTGTTTGACTTGGTTGAATTTGTGCATCTTATCTTTTTACTGATTTATCTTTGGCTTTGATCATGTTCCTATGTTGCTCGATGATGTCACTGAGTGATTTAGGGTGACTAGGATGGTTCATGGTTCCTTTCCTTTTTTTTGTTGTGTTTGCTATTTGTGGAATGTTTGCCACAAACTGGGGCAACTATATCATTGGGTGTCTGTGATAAGTACGTTTACTTTGTGAACGCCGCACATACCTCGACCCTTAATGTATGCACCTTAGGATTCTTCACTCATTCCTTGTATGTGATGTGTCTGTCTCTTGCAAAAGGGGTTGCGTTCCAGCTCTAGCCTTCAATGCCATGATGCTCTGCATCCACTTTGCTACATTAAATAAAGATTCTCACCTACTTATGTGCATTTGTGAAAGCAATTTTTTCCTTCATCTCTAACTATCCTCTATCCCATTTCTTCTTACTAACATTTCTTCCGCCAGTCTGGGCAGTCCGTTTGGTCTAGTTCTCCGATCTCCAAAAATAAAAGCTACATCTTGCATTCATTGATTAGTACATTTGCATTATATCAAGTCTATACAAAAGCATTTTATCCATTTCATCTTATAAATGCATCCAAAAACATAAACAACATTCACACATGTTCCAAACATAGTACATAGACAGTGCATAAGACATCCATACATGGAATGTAAACATAAGCCATAACACATTGCATTCCATCATATAGCTGCATATCATATCATATATCCAAACATCGAAGTACAAAATCGGATTGTCTGTCTTACATATGGCCCGCGGGCTGAGTACATAATGTCAAACTATATATGTCTCTATCATAAGGAGCACGTGCCTCTATCACTAGGTGCTCCCTCTATCCTCCTTATCCCTGCTATGTCTCGAGGATGAAGCCCCTCCTATCCCTAGTCCTGGCTATGGTGGTCTCCTAGGTCCACTCACCCCCATACTGCTCACTGACCTCCGAGAGCATGGCCTGCACTCTATCCTCAATCGTGACCAATATGACGCTGCTCTCTACTCTAGTGGCACTGCACTCTCATATAGAGTCCTCAACTGGTGCATCTCATCTCCTGCCTCTAATAACATCTGTGCCATCTCACATGCACTAGCATCCCTAATCGACCCAACATACTCGGTCACTCTCTACTCTGCTTGCTGTGCCTGGGCTATCGCTGTATCTCGAGCCTTTGTCAGCCTGGTTATCTCTGTCCTTAAGATGACATTCTATCTCTCCAATGTAGCAATGTGATCATGCTGACTCACTATGGTGGCCCTACATATCTCCATCTCCTCTATGCTAGCTATCTCCTGCCCTATGGGTATATCCTGCAATGACTCATGATCTGCTGGATCTGGCTCATCTCTCTGCATACACCTAAGACTCTCCTCATCCCCATCGTCCTCCTCAGCCTCATCCTTATCCCACTCATCCTCATCCTCCTCATCCTCATCATCCCCCTCATCCTCATCATCTCTCTCCTCATCCTCATCATCTCCCTCGTCCTCATCTCCATCCTCATCATCTCTCTCCTCCTCTCCAGCGAGTGGAAAGTCCTCTTGTCTCCTAGGTACTAGAATATCAGGATCCGTCAATGGCACTGGTCGTCATCGTGCAAACCATCGTTCATACTCCTCTGTTGTTCCGACATCTACAACATCTGATCTCCAATCTCATTGTCTCTGCTATAGCTGTGTGAAGTCGGCATATGCTATGTGTGGCTGGATCATCCTCCCCCACTGACTTGTCTCTTTGTGAGATCGGGCAAAGTGTGCAGTCCCTATCGATACATCCTACCTCTCTCCAAACTATCGCCTGACTCTCTCTGGCAGATACATCTCAATCACTCTCTGGCGATTCACTGGTCGTCCAATCAGGTATCTCTCTTGTCTGCAATATGGTAGCTCATCACCATCATCTGCCCATCCAGGGCAATCATGATATGGTCTCCATGTGAAATCTCTCAACCTGTCTAGCTCATGTCGCCAATACAATATGTATCCGAATGGACCCTGTCTCAGCGTTCCCCCATAACAGTATACATATGGTCGATGTGGTACTACCTATCTCTCTGCAATCAACCGACAAATGGCTATGTGCTCAAATTCTCATACATGTAACAGTGTGACCCCACAGCTCAAAGTCTGTACCCTCTGATATGCTATTTGATGCAACTGAAAATATAGCATGGCCAGCACAATTGGTCCCCATGCGTATACAGTCCCCTTTGTCACCATCTGCTCTAGCACTCTTCCCCATCCAATAGGGAATCCATGTCCTCGTCTGTCACCTGCTAATAGGCATGCTATAACCACTGATATCACCACATATCGGTGATCATACTCTGCTGCCATGGTCTCCCAGCGGATCTCCCTCTCTATGATATCAAGGTCATCTGCGTCACACTTGAATAATCTACACAAAGAGTCTCTCCGTGTCACTGGGTCGTACGCCACCATCTCCCCATGAATTGGAATGCAGAGGATACGCCACACATCCTCTAGTGTCACTGTCGCCTCTCCAGTCGAAAGATGGAAAGAGGAAGTCTCTGAATGCTATCGCTCTACCAATGCGGTGAGAATTCCTGTGTTTGCTCTAATCTTGGGCATGTACATAATATAGTATAATCCAAGTCCTGCTAATGTATCTCTATTCGTGCTCTTGAGTCTATGTCGCAACATGAAGCAGTCAGGTTTGTTTTCCCATGTAATCAATGGATACTGTCTACTCTGCATCATAATTGGGGCACACTTTGTCAGTTTTAGGGTTTTCTCTTAAGGGCTGCATTTCTTTGTTTCATGCCCCAATTATGCTTTTTCTTATCTATTTTGACCTATCCTACCCTTATCCCTCTTTTTGGGATCATCCGCGCGCTGTTTTCGATCAAATTAGTGTTCTCAGTGCACAATTGCGCTTGTGTGCCCTGTCATGCGCTTGTGCAGCATCAAGATGTGCCTATGTACCCTACACAGGAGTAGAACATCCTTACACAGGCGCAAAATGTGCCCACACAGGCATAGATGTCCATTTTTTCCTTCCCTGTGGGCCCCACAATGTCCCGCAATCAAGCAAAATTCATGAAATTGACAATATGGGTTTTTCAGCTACATACCGCTGCTCCCGTGTCGTCTGGTCGTCTGTAGGTGTGTACCCATTCCCCGAGGTGATCTGTCATTGGAATGTTCACCATCTCTCTGCAAGGGTCTTTTTCCTGAGCAACAATTCCTCCACTTTGGCTAATGCAAATGAGTTTTTTTTTTCTCTCTTTCTCCTTGTCTCATTTATAGATCTTTGTCAGTGCCTAGATGGACGTGCATCCTCTCCATCTTATGCTGTCGTGGTCTTTTGCGCCTTCTACTGCTTGTCATTTGTGCATCCGACCTTCAATTCTTGATCTGTTCGAACCTATCATTTTCTATTATTCTTATCGACTAATTGGCCTCTTTTCTAGATTTTTTCGGCCAATTTCTCGAGGGGGCATGTATATGGCATTGTTATTGTCTATGGCATTTTCATCATTGTTCTTTGAAACAACGCTTAAAATCGCATTGTCTCAAAGAGGGGCAAAATGTAGACGCCTAAAAATGGTCAACGCTTGCAGAGTCATACTTTAACATTTGCGCATTGCCTTATTTTAGGGTTCTTGTGTCGCATTAACATTTCTTCTATGTTGCGCACTTGGTCTTTATCATTTGCGAGCATCAAGTCCTTTTGCATTCCTCATTTTTATCACTTTTGAATTAGGTCTTGTCGATAACAATCTTCATGATTTTGGTCGATCTTATCTTCTCGCATCATGGTGCGTGCTCATTTATCATCATTTTGGACATCATCAATGCTAATCGATGATAGAATTAGGGTTTTGTCCTCTTGTCAATCTCGTCATTTTGCGATTGATTCGTCATTAATCCTTGTCCTTGACAAATATCGTCATTTTGCGATAGATTTGTCATCGATCCTTGTCCTTGTCAATTTCATCCTTTTTGCGATCGATTCGTCATCGATCCTTGTCCTTGTCAAATATTGTCATTTTGTAATCGATTCGTCATCGATCCTTGTCAATCCTTTTCCTTGCCAATTTTGTCATTTTGCGATCGATTCGTCATCAATCCTTGTCCTCTTTAATCATATCAATTGGCACTTTTCAATTTGATCATCTTGTTAATCTTGGTCAATTTGTCAGTGATTTTTGTCAACAAATGACAAGCTGTAGAAGGCGCCAAAGACCGCGACCAGCATAAGATGGAGAGCATGCACGTCCATCTAGGCATAGACAAAGATCTATAAATCAGACAAGGAGAAGGAAAAGAGCTCATTTGCACTAGCCAAAGTGGAGGAATTGTTGCTCAGGAAAAAAACCCTTGCAGAGAGATGGCGAACATTCCAATGGGAGATCACCTTGGGGAACGGGTACGCACCTACAGACGACTGGACGATGCAGTAGCAGAGGTATGTAGCTCAAAAACCCATATTGTTAATTTCATGAATTTTGCTTGATTGCGGGACATTGTGGGGCCCACAAGGAAGGAAAAAATGGACATCTATGCCTATGTGGGTGCATTCTGCACCTATGTAAGGATGTTTGGTGCCTGTGTAGGGCACACAGGTATAGTTTGATGCTGCACAAGTGCAGGACATGGCACACAAGTGCAATTGTGCACTGAGAACACTAATTTGACCGAAAACAGCGCGCGGATGGTCCCAAAAAGAGGGATAAGGGTAGGATAAGTCAAAATAGATAAGAAAAACCCTAATTGGGGCATGAAACAAAGAAATGCAACCCTTAGGAGAAAACCCTAAAACTGACAAAGTGTGCCCCAATTATGATGCAGAGTCGAAAGTGTCCATTGATTACACGGGAAAACAGACACCCGACTGCTTAATGTTGCGACATAGACTCAGGAGCATGGACAAAGATACATTAGCAGGACTTGGATTATACTATATTACGTACATGTCTGAGATTAGGGCAAACATAGGACTTCTCACCGCATTGGCAGAGCGATGGCATTCAGAGACTTTCTCTTTCCATCTTCCAACTAGAGAGGTGACAGTGACACTAGAGGACGTGTGGTGTATCCTCCGCATTCTGATTCATGGGGAGATGGTGGTGTACGACCAAGTGACAGGGAGAGACTCTTTGTATAAATTATTCAAGTGCGACGCAAATGACCTTGATATCATAGAGAGGGAAATCCATTGGGAGACCATGGCAGCAGAGTATGATCAGCGATATGTGGTGATATCAGTGGTTATAGCATGCCTATTAGCAGGTGACAGACGAGGACATGGATTCCCTATTGGATGGGGAAGAGTGCTAGAGCAGATGGCGACAGAGGGGACTGTATACACATGGGGACCATGTGTGTTGGCCATGCTATATTTTCAGTTGCATCAAATAGCATATCAGAGGGTACAGACTTTGAGTTGTGGGGTCACACTTTTACAGGTGTGGGCATTTGAGCACATAGCCATATGTCGACCGATTGCAGAGAGACAGGTAGTACCACAGTGACCACATGTATACTGTTATGGGGGAATGCTGAGATAGGGTCCATTCAGATACATATTGTATTGGCGACATGAGCTAGACAGGTTGAGAGATTTTACATGGAGACCATATCATGATTGCCCTGGATGGGCAGATGATGGCGATGAGCTACCATATTGCAGACAGGAGAGATACTTGATTGGACGACCAGTGAATCACCAAAGAGTGATTGAGATATATCTGCCAGAGAGAGTCAGACGAGAGTTTGGAGAGAGGCAGGATGTACCGATAGGGACTGCACACTTTGCCCGATCTCACAGAGAGACGAGTCAGTGGGGGAGGATGATCCAGCCACACATAGCATATGCCGACTTCACACAGCTACAGCGGAGACAGTGGGATTGGAGATCAGATGTTGTAGATGCCGAGATGACAGAGGAGTATGAGCAATGGTTTGCACGACGACAGCCAGTGCCATTGACAGATCCTGATATTCCAGTACCTAGGAAACAGGAGGACTTCCCACTTGTTGGAGGGGAGGAGAGAGATGATGAGGATGGAGATGAGGATGAGGGAGATGATGAGGATGAGGGGGATGATGAGGATGAGGAGGATGAGGAGGATGAGGACGAGGGGGATGAGGATGAGGCTGAGGAGGACGATGGGGATGAGGAGAGTCTTAGGTGTATGCAGAGAGATGAGCCAGATCCAGTAGATTATGAGTCATTGTAGGATATACCCATAGGGCTGGAGACAGCTAGCATAGAGGAGATGCAGATATGCAGGGCCACCATAGAGAGTCAGCATGATCACATTGCTACATTGGAGAGACAGAATATCGTCTTAAGGACAGAGATAACTAGGTTGACAGAGGCTCGAGATACAACGATAGCCCAGGCACAGCAAGAAGAGCAGAGAGTGAACGAGTATGTTGGGTCGATTAGGGATGCTAGTGCATGTGAGATGGCTCATATGTTATTAGAGGCAGGAGATGAGATGCACCATTTGAGGACTCTATATGAGAGTGCAGTGCCACCAGAGCAAAGAGCAGCGTCATATTGGTCATGATCGAGGAAAAAGAGCAGGCCATGCTACCGGAGGTCAGTGAGCAGTATGGGGGTGAGTGGACCTAGGAGACCACCACAGCCAGGACCAGGGACAGGAGGGGCTTCATTCTCTAGACATAGCAGGGATGAGGAGGATAGAGGGAGCACCCAGTGACAGAGGCACGTGCTCCTTATGACAGAGACATATATAGTTTGACATTATGTACTAAGCCTGCAGGCCATACTTAGGACAGACAATCCAATTTTGTACTCCGATATTGTTTTGATATATGATATGATATGCAGTTATATGATGGGATGCAATGTGTTATGGCTTATGTTTACATTCCATGTATGGATGTCTTATGCACTATCTATGTACTATCTTTGGAACATGTGTGAATGTTGTTTATATTTTTGGATGCATTTATAAGATGAAATGGATAAAATGTTTTGTATGAGCTTGATATAATGCAAACGTACTAACCAATGAATGCAGGATGCAGTTTATGTTTTTGGAGATCGGAGAACTAGAACGAACTAACTGCCCAAACTTATAGAAGAAATGTTAGTAAGAAGAAATTAGACAGAGGACAGTTAGAGATGAAAGAAAAACTTGCTTTCACAAATGTACATAAGTAGGTGAGAATCTCTATTTAATGTAGCAAAGCGGATGCAGAGCATCATGGCATTAAAGGTCAGAGCTGGAACTCAACCCCTTTTGTAAAAGATAGACACATCGCATACAAGGAATGAGTGAAGCATCCTAGGGTGCATACATCAAGGGTCGAGGTATGTGCGGTGTTCATAAAGCGAATGTACTTATCATAGACACCCAATGATATAGTTGCCCCAGTTTGTGACAAACATTCCACAAACAGCAAACACAACAAAAAAAAAGGAAAGGAACCATGAACCATCCCGATCACCCTAAATCACTCAGTGACATCATCGAGCAACATAGGAACATGATCGAAGCCAAAGATAAATCAGTAAAAAGATAAGACGCACAAATTCAACCAAGTCAAACAAACACTTTGATCGTCATTATCAAAGGTGGAAAACAAGAATGATCATGCTGTCTGGTTTCAGGGAATGTGGTACCCCGTCTAAGACAGGACATAGTCTGGTTTCAAGTATACCACACCCTGTATAAGACCCATGATAATAGTGGCAAGGACAAATGATATTAATGTTGATTGATTGACATGACAATTTTGATCAATTTGAATGTCTGGTTTGATAGAAAAGTTCATCTATTAATGCGTGATTTCATCGAAGCGCAATGTTTGATTGATTGTCGTTGGATGTATGCTCAGTGATCTGTCTATGCACAAAGGGGACCATTTATCGACAAAATGCAAAATGCCAAAGAAATTGTTTTTGGATTTTTGATGTTTTCACTTGGTAGGAATTTCGAGTTTTTTACAATTTTTTTTGTTCATTTTTTTCAGGACTTTATTTGACTTTTTAGGGATTTTTTTTTAGGACATTATATGAATTTTTTTAATTATTTCGAGACATTTTTTTATTTTTTTAATTTTTTTTCAGGACATTATGCGAATTTTTTTGGATTTTTTTCAGGACATTATTAAAGAACTACTGACAGAAAAACTATGCCCAGTACTTTTGAAGGTGCATGCTATTGACAGGATCTGATCAAGGTTCACCGTCTGGGGTTGCAAGCTGATATGCCCCCGAACTATAGGTTGCAGTAACTATGAAAGGCCCAACCCAATTAAGCTCAAATTTTCCTTTGATAATGTCAGTAGATTATGTATTCTTCGGGTTCGCCTTGAGGACCAAATCTCCCACTTCGAAGTGTCGCCCTTTGACCTTCTTATTATAAGAGCGACAGAGATGGTTTTGATATGCTTGCAAATGTGTCAGGGTTGTCTGACGTTTCTCATCTAACATCTCAAGCTAATGCAACCTAGAGACTCTGTGCGTCTCATCATCAATCAAATGTTGCAGGGAAACATGCAAAGAGGGAATTTCCACCTCCAAGGGTAGAATGGCTTCTGCACCATACACCAAGGAATAAGGTGTTGCGCTAGTAGGGGTGTGGATGGAAGTGCGATAAGCCCATAGTGCTGGATTCAACTGTACATGCCAATCTCGACCAGCGTTATTGACAACCTTTTTCAGGATCTTAATGATGGTTTTATTGGATGCTTCAGCTTGACCATTACTTTGTGGATAGTAAGGACTGGAGAAACGGTGTTGGATGCGAAACTTTTCATAGAGTTCCTTGACATCTTTATTGTTGAATGGACGGCCATTATCGGTGACTATTGCAAGAGGAACCCCATATCTGCATATGATATAATTCAGTAGAAACTTTAAAATTTGAACACCAGTGATATAGGTCATAGGGATAGCCTCGATCCATTTGGTAAAGTATTTTGTGGTTGTGATGATGAATTTGTGTCCGTTTGCAGATGTCGGGTGAATCTTGCCAATAAGATCCAAGCCCTATTGAGAAAAGGGCCACGGAGATATGACAGAGTGAAGTTCTTGGGCTGGCGCCTGAATGTAATTTTTGTGTATTTGACATTTGTAACATTTCTTGACAAAATCATGAGCATCCTTTTCCATAGTGGGCCAATAATATCCAGCACAAACCAACTTTTTAGCTAGACTCAGACCATTGAAATGGCCCCCACATATACCATCATGAACCTCGTGTAAAGCCATTTGTGCCTCGTCAGAATCCAAACACCTGAGGAGGGTGTGGTCAAAGGAATGATGGTAAAGGGTGTCTATGATGATGACATATTTGATGGTTTGGCGTATAAAGGCTCGACGTTGGTTAGACGAAAGGTTAGGTGGTAAGGTTTGGGAGTGCAAATACCGATATATGTCATTGTACCATGGGAAATTAGGACCAACAAGAACACACATCACATCTGCTGTCGAAATTTCAAAAGGGACAAGCAACTATTCAACCAAAAATTCACATCTGTCCATATTGTGGGGCATATTTAATGTGGAAGCAATAGTTGCCATAGCATCTGTTGACTTGTTTTGTATTCTTGGAACTTGACTGAAATGGATATCAATAAATTTTGTCTTGAAGAAATCCACCATATGCTTGTAGGGAAGAAGCTTTTCATCCTTCGTTTCATAGTCATCATTCACTTGACGGATGACTAACTGGGAATCTCCATAGACTTGCAAATGTGTAATGTTCCATTGGATTGCTACTCGGAGTCCTATGACCAAAGCCTCGTATTCTCCAATATTATTGGTGCAATCAAAATTTATTTTTGTAGGATTTAGGAATAGCATCACCTTGAGGGGTGACAAACAATATACCTGCTCCCGAGCCAAATTTGGTATGGGATCCATCAAAATATAATTTCCATTCTTTAGAAGATGTGACAGCAAAGACTGATTCATCTAGAAAATCAGTCAACATTGGATGATCATCATGAATAGGTGCCTCTGCAAGTTGATCTGCTATGATTTGTCCTTTTATTGCCTTTCTCTCAATGTACTCAATATCAAACCCACTTAGGATCATAACTCACTTTGTTAGGCGACCTGTCAAAGCTGCCCTACTAAGCAAGTATTTCAAGGGATCAATTTTTGCAACTAGCAATGTCTGATGATTTAACATATAGCGTCGAAGCTTCTGTGTTGCAAATACCACTGCTAAACATGCCCGTTCAATAGTTGAATAATTTAGCTCATAGCCTACTAGTGTCCAACTAATATAATAAATAGCGCATTCTTTGCCTTTCTCATCCTGTTGGGCTAAGAGAACTCCCAGTGTCGTTTCAGTTGCAGAGATATACAATATGAATGGCTTCCCTTCTATAGGAGGCATTAGATTAGGTGGCAACAGCAGATAATCCTTGAGAGTTTGAAATGCTGATTGACATTGCTCAGTCCATTTAAAAGTGACACCTTTATGTAATAAATGTTGGAAGGGATGACATTTGTCTACCAATTGAGCTATAAACCGGCGGATTGACTGTAACTTCCCTTGTAGACTTCTTAGTTGACAGAGAGTGAAAGGAGGAGGCATATCCATTATTGCTTTAACTTTTTTGGGGTCTACTTCGATGCCTCTGTGAGAAACAATGTACCCTAATAATTTGCCGACTGTGACACCAAAGACACATTTCTTTGGGTTGAGTCTGATCTTGTAGGTTTCCATTCGATCAAAGATTGGGCCAAGGATGGCTAGATGACTATCTCTTGTGATGGATTTGCATAATAGGTCATCAACATAGTCTTCCATCAAAGTATGCATAAAATCATGGAAAATTGTTGTCGTAGCTCTTTGATATGTTGCGCCAGCATTTTTAAGACCAAAAGGCATCACATTCCAGCAGTAGGTACCCCAAGCACGTGTGAATGCAGTCTTGTGTTGATCTTTAGGAGCAATGCGAATTTGATTATATCCAGAAAAACCATCCAACAATGATAGCATCTCATATCCGGCAGACATGTCAACTATGATGTTTATATTCGGCAGTGGAAAGTCATCTTTAAGGCATGCTTTATTGAGATCCCTAAAATCCATACATATTCTTATGCCCCCAGTTACTTTGCTAACTGGTACCAAATTTGAAATCCAATCTGCATAATCAATTGGTCTGATAAATCCCACATCTAATAATTTTTTGAGTCTACTTTGACTAAGAGAGCCACCTGGGGATGCATCTTTCTGAGTTTTTGTTTGACGAGCTTGGCATCTGATTTTAATGGCAAGTGATGAAGGACTAATTCTGGATCAAGGTCGGGCATATCTGCATAAGACCATGCAAAACTGATCTTCTTCTCAAGAAAGAAATTGACAAAATCTATCTTTTCTTGTTTTAATAGAGAAGCAGCGAAATGAATGACCTTAGGGTTTGTCAGGTGTACCCAAATTTATCTCTTCGGTCATTTCCACAAGCAATGTTGATTCATCTTGACTTGACGAGGTTATGTCCAATCCATTGTGATATTAGCTCAAGTTCACCAGAAAATATCTATTTGCTTTGATGTTTTTGTCGAATGCCTTTATTTATAGATCTTTGTCAGTGCCTAGATGGATGTGCATGCTCTCCATCTTATGCTGGTCGCAGTCTATTGCGCCTTCTACTGCTTGTCATTTGTGCATCCGACCTTCAATTCTTGATCTGTTCGAACCTATCATTTTCTATTATTCTTATCGACTAATTGGCCTCTTTTCTGGATTTTTCCGACCAATTCCTCGAGGGGGCATGTATATGTCATTGTTATTGTCTGGGGCATTTTCATTATTGTTCTTTGAAACAATGCTTAGAATCGCATTGTCTCAAAGAGGGGCAAAATGTAGACATCTAAAAATGGTCATCGCTTGCGGAGTCATACTTTAACATTTGCGCATTGCCTTATTTTAGGGTTCTTGTGTCGCATTAACATTTCTTCTACGTTGCGCACTTGGTCTTTATCATTTGCGAGCATCGAGTCCTTCTGCATTCCTCATTTTTATCGCTTTCGAATTAGGTCTTGCCGATAGCAATCTTCAGTCATGATTTTGGTCGATCTTATCCTGCCACATCATGGTGCGTGCTCATTTATCATCATTTTGGACATCGTCAATCCTAATCAATGACAGAATTAGGGTTTTGTCCTCTTGTCAATCTTTCAATCATTTTTGGCTTATTAGTAATCATTTGCGATTACCAACTTGTCAATCTTGTCATTTTGCGATCGATTCGTCATCGATCCTTGTCCTTGTCAATCTTGTCATTTTGCGATTGATTCGTCATCGATCCTTGTCCTTGTCAATCTTGTCATTTCGCGATCGATTCGTCATCGATCCTTGTCCTTGTCAAATATCGTCATTTTTGTGATCGATTCGTCATCGATCCTTGTCCTTGTCAATCTTGTCATTTTGTGATCGATTCGTCATCGATCCTTGTCCCTTGTCAATCTTATCATTTTTGCGATCGATTCGTCATCGATCCTTGTCCTTTTCAATCATGTCAATTTGGATCGGTTACTCATTGTTCCTCGTCAATTGGCGCCTATCAATTTGATCTCCTTGTCAATCTTGGTCAATTTGTCATTGATTTTTGTCAACCAGTCTCAATCATTTATCAACATTGGTCCTTTGTCAATCAGAATCATGATCGAACCTACATTAATCTCTTGTTGTATTGACCTAATTCCTTGTCCTCTTATTTCTAGGGTTTTTTGATTTGTTCATTTAATCATTTTCTTCTTCTTGATGGGTTAAATAAATTAATTTATTTAGTCCTAGGTCTCTTTCATGAATTAATTAATGGATGAAAACCTATTAATTAATTCACCTAATTTCTATTTCTCCTATTTTCTTCAATTTCTCTAATTTTTCCCCCTAATTTCATTCCCTCATGGAGGCTATTTTCTCTCTTCCCTTTCTCTATGCTTCCATTTGTTGCAATCATGGAGGCTATTTTCTCTCTTCCCTTTTGTCATGGGAATGGCATTTTAATCTTGTCATAATTTGTCATAATTTTTGTCAATCAATCTTGCATGTCAATCTTGTCATAATTTGTGCATAATTTGTCATTCTTGATTTGAATTTCCTTTCAAATCTCTTCATGCTAATCTTGTCCTCTCTCCAATTTGTCTATAAATTGGATGATTTTCTTCAATGAATAAATCAACCACGCTTCTAGTATCCTTATGCTACAATTTTCATCTTGTTAATCTTGCTTGCTTTCATACTTGCATTTTGCACTTGTAGGTGAGATCCACAAACAAAGTAATTTGAAGGAGAAAGAAGGACAATGGAGGAACAATGAAGGAGATACATGCTTTGGTTTGCATTTTATTTTAGTATTTCATCTTCATGCCTTTTATTATGGAGACAATACAGATGCAATTTTCAAGGGCTATTGCATGATGGGACAAAAGATTGGATATGACAATGTAAAGCAGTGCATTTTCATTATTGTTCTTTGAAACAATGCTTAAAATCGCATTGTCTCAAAGAGGGGCAAAATGTAGATGTCTAAAAATGGTCAACGCTTGCAGAGTCATACTTTAACATTTGCGCATTGCCTTATTTTAGGGTTCTTGCGTTGCATTAACATTTCTTCTATGTTGCGCACTTGGTCTTTATCATTTGCGAGTATCAAGTCCTCCTTCTACATTCCTCATTTTTATCGCTTTCGAATTAGGTCTTGTCAATAACAATCTTCAGTCATGATTTTGGTCGATCTTATCTTGTCATATCATGGTGCGTGCTCATTTATCATCATTTTGGACATCGTCAATCCTAATCGATGATAGAATTAAGGTTTTGTCCTCTTGTCAATCTCGTCATTAAGCCTTGTCCTTGTCAAATATCATCATTTTGCGATCGACTTGTCATCGATCCTTGTCCTTGTCAATTTCATCATTTTGCGATCGATTCGTCATCGATCCTTGTCCTTGCCAAATATTGTCATTTTGCGATCGATTCGTCATCGATCCTTGTCGATCCTTGTTGATCCTTGTCCTTGCCAATGTTGTCATTTTGCGATCGATTTGTCATCGATCTTTGTCCTCTTTAATCATGTCAATTGGTGCTTTTCAATTTGATCATCTTGTTAATCTTGGTCAATTTGTCATTGATTTTTGTCAACCAATTTTAATCATTAATCAATACTGGTCCTTTGTCAGTCAGAATCATGATCAAATCGACCCTACATCAATTATCTTTTGTCAAGATCTAATTGTCGTCCTTGCATTTCTAATTCATCTTCTAGGGTTTTATGATTTATTCATTTAATCTTGTTTGTCATTTTCCCTCTAGGTTAAATAATTTATTTATTTATCCTAAGTCTTCTTGTCACAATTAAATATTTATTTAATTGGCTAATTAATTCCCCCTCTTTTTGTGAATTAATTAATTCACCTAATTTTCTAATTTCATCAATTTCTAATTTCCTAATTTCCAATTCATTATTTCTAACCTTATTTCTAATTTTCCTAATTCCTAATTTCCACTTCATTTTCTAATTTGTTAAATTCAATTTCCACCTAATCAATTCCTCTCTAGTCTCTCCCTTTTTTTGTGCTTCGGTGGAAGCATGAATTTCTCATGCATCATACCGTTGGCATAGTAAGATGTCATAGGCTTTTAGTCTTCTAACCTGTGCATTGGCAATATGTCATAATTGATGACATAGAAGGTGTCATAACCTTCTTCCTTCAACTCAATTTTGCCATTTTTGAAATTAATTGCCTCTAATATCAATTTCATGCTAATCTTGTCTTCTCTCCAATTTGTCTATAAATTGGATGAGTTTCTTCAATCAAAGAATCAATCACATTTTCAATCAATCAATCACACTTTCGAGTAGCCTTATGCTGCGAATTTCATCTGTCAACAACTTGCTTTCTACTTGCATTTTGCACTTGTAGGTGAGATCAACATCAAATTTGAAGGTGAAAGAAGAACAATGGAGCCACATGAAGGAGATATTTGCGTTGGTTTGCTTCAATTTCATGCAATTTGAATATCTCGTCTTTATGTTTTCATTGATTGGATTAGGATTGCTTTCATTGCAGTTTTAGGTTTTGTGATTGTCCTAATTGCTATTTGTTTTGATGCTTTTCAATTTCCTGATCTACAAAAGGGAATTATTTTAACACTAGATATAGTTAAACTGAAGATTGCAATTGGGCAAATTAATTAATATCAAAGTTTTATTGATTTTATTGGAATATTTTAATCAGTTTTAATTAACAATGGGGATTATTAGTAAAATTATCAGAAATTGAAATATAATTTATTAGGAATTATATTTAAGAGAAATTAGATGGTTTTCAACACTTGGATTAAAATTTAAATAATTTAATTATTAGATTTCTCATGGATTTAGGAGAAGTTCTAAAGTCCCCTTTTTGTTAAGAGATTAATATATATTTTATCGCTTGTATTAAAGACCTAATTAGTTGACTCTTTAGATATCTATTTAGTGAAACTAAGTAAGCTATCACATCTAACTTTACGTAGGTCACAAATAAATTAAGCGATTAAAAAAAAATTGTTGTTGTGTTTTTGTCCAAAAGTTTGAGTATCACATCATGACCATGACCATGATGTATCATAACAGAGATGATCATGATGTATCAAGGTTCTATCTCGAAAGATAAGTCCATAACAAAGATGAAAGATATTCTTATGATGGGTTTGGGATAGGACCCCAAACCCCTAACGTATATAAGATGCATAAGCCAATTTTATCTAATCATCCACAAGGAGGTCCAAATTCACTAATTTCAAGGTGGGATTAAAGTTGGATATACTCTCTTCTCCTAAAAGACTAACCTTCCTAACCTCAATGCACTTCCATTTGGGGTGAAATATATTCTTTGTATACTCGAAAGATTCCTAAAGTGATCACTTATTGCCTCCTTGGGGATCATATGACAAAATTTCAAGGTGGGATTTAAGTTAGATGTACTCTCTTCTCCTAAAAGACTAACCTCAATGACCTCAATGCACTTCTAGTTGGGGTGTAGTCTTGAGAAGACAATGGTTAGGGTGATAAATTGTCCCTATTTAAGTCTCTAGTAATAGCATTATGTTTCTATCCTATTCGATGGATAGATGTCTATCTTGTTTGATGGATAGAAGAATATATGAGTATCCAACAAATGAACACTTAATAACTATTTTTTTATTTTCGTACGATCATACAAGGGTTATTACAATTAAAGATTAGCTAATAAAACTATGTTTTTATTTTCATAGGACCATAAAGAAGCATGTACATATCAAAGGAATCAATTTTGATCTACCACGAGTTGTTGATAGGTGTTCATGCAAGGGTTATTACAATTAAAGATTAGCTAATAAAACTATTTTTTTATTTTCATACAATCATACAGAAGCATGTACATATCAAAGGAATCAATTTTGATCTACCACAAGTTGTTGATAGGAGTTTCCTCTTAGTAAGGTAAATTTTTTCGACCCCTCACAAATTGTATGCAAACAATAAGATTGAATCAGATTTGTGAAATGTAAATCTTCTAGCTTATTAAATATCCCTATTTTGCAACAAAAATTTACTAATTTTTAATAACAATCTCATATAAGCATTAAATATGTCTTAAGTTTCTAACAAATAAAGTAAAACTAACATAATTTCTGAAGATGTTTATCTCATTTTTTTTAAAATTCTATAATGTTTAAATATGAAAATAGCCACCACTAAAATATATGTAAAGGTAATTAGTAACTTTTCTATTTTTATTTCAAGTAAATTAAAGTAATCAATAGAAGTAAAATCAACTTAGGTAAATCAAAGGAGATAGATAGTCAAATAAAAGATCTATAATGCTTTAAACAGTGTATATGATCTTGACGTTTGTACCTACCTGTATATAGCCTCTCCAGCAACATAATTGAACTGTTGTAGCCTCTTGTTCTATAGAAACTTGAAATCTCGATTCCTTTTCCATCGAATCCAGCAGTGCAACAGTATTTGGGAATATAAAAGTCCAGCAGTATATTGTCTAGAGACTTTTGGGCTTGAACAGAACACTACCCTGTCTCCTGCATTAGTTACAGCCCAAACAAAACAGAGTTATTGTTTTGTCAGTCTCAATACACAGAACAAACCCCACCATACATGAAACATTGAAATCTATCCTCTCATTACAAGAATACACTCAACCAACAGAAATCCTAGCCTTATGAAATAGAACAAGGTTTATGCAGCACCATTCATTTCAGCCAATCAGATCCGAATACACATTAACACAGACAAAAAATTAAATAAGAAAGACAACGAATGCTTCAACCACAAAATTCATAGGAACCAATCAAATCTTGGTCAATCTCAAGTTCAATATAAAAATACACATTGAAGCGTTGCGGGATGTTCCTCTGTAATTTTTACTTTTCCAAATAACTGATAATGGTTGATTCCTGAAGCCAATAGGAATAATCTGAAAGATGATGAAAAGACAGTGAAGGACAAGCTCAAGTTCAAGGCGCCTATTTGCAAAGTATTGAGTTTTTTACATGATGTGGGTGATCCTTAAGTGGGTTTGGAGTACCTGGCCTCTAATAAAACAACATCGAGAAATTGTGCAGATACAGTACCCACAGACAACATGGTTCATGTTCTCACAGTCCTGAAGTGATTGAGCATTCATCTACCAAAGTAAGGAACTTCAACATCATCTTTGGTTTTGTTTTTTCAACTATTATATGCTGAAATAAATGTGAGATCTTAAGGTAGATTTTTCTTAGACATGGAATACCTAAAGGCTAGTAGATCTACTCCCCAAAACCCCTTTCCTTCAAAAACTGATAAATTAATGAAATCTTCGCAATTGCCATATAATCTATAAGGAATTCACTTCATGCATGCGAAATAAAATTATTCGTCATGATTTTAAGGACACTCAAGATCCGTTTGAGTCATATTCACATTATCAATATATATGATACAGTTTGGATTCCTTGAGATATGATGTAAAACTGAAGTAGTTGAGGACAGTGAACCACCTTTCCCTGTCCCTGAGCTTGTGTACAGCAATGGTCTCAGGAATGAATTTATGACAAGTACAACACGGGGGATTGGAGAAAGCAGCTTGTGTACAGCTTGAGCTTATTGTTAAACGGGAACCCATGCTTAGCCTTCTTCCCTTCATCTAACCAAAATCCCACCATCTTATCCTCTGGCCCCAGTTTATTATTCTTAGCCACAGGAGACTCTTTGATCCACTTCACCAAATCCCATAACAGGGCATATCCCATAACAGGCATATATACTTGTCAAAAGGATCCCTTTTGTCACATGGTAAAACAAAGCCATAGTAAGTGTCAATCCCTGGCAAAGGCTTCAATGACTGCCAACTTGTCAATCCTGAAGTAAATATCATCATCTGCAATCCCATCTTTGGCAAATTTGAGAAATATGTCTTACCTTGGTCCATGTTCTCTTCATCGTGCAGTATGATGATATCACTGTAGGTCATGATCTCCAGAGGCACAAGGATTCTTTGATCCTCTGTCAGATTGCAGAACACAATTTCACGTCCACTTTTGCATGGACTGTGGATTGGATCCCATAAACCATACCCAGGAAATGTCTTATTTCATACATATCTGCCCTTGTCAGGATTCCAATCAGGAAATGTTCTGAACTTCTTGTGGGCAGTTACAGTTGATGAAGATCTGAATGTCTTGAGAGCCCACACAAGTATTCTTATCTGTTCTCAGAAGAAATGATGGGAAGGATGAATTGAGACTATTTGCATTAGAATCATACTGCAATATTGTGGTAAAACTAGATGGGCTTTTAACTATGTGTCTGAATTCTGATAGATTAAGGCTATTACGAAGACAATGAGTGTGAGTAAATATAGCAACCCTGTCCTCATTATCGAGGTGGGGAGGAAACAAAGGATGGGGTTTTTGGGTGTCCTACATGATTCCTCTCGCAAAAAGTTTAGCAAATAGCTCTAAGACTTGTGCATTGAACATAGAGGGTGTGGGGTTTTATATGTTTAACCCCTTTGCTTTAAATTGCCAGCTGTTAACATCCCTTTTGTTTTAACCTGCCATCTGTTTTTCTTAAATCTGTTGGTTACAGAATGAGATTACTTATGCTTCTCTTCCAAACCTCTGCAGTGACTTCTCTTTTTTATTTTCTTGTTTATTGGGTATTTAATGTTGCATTGTTATCTTCTGATACAGATGAAACATTTGTTAACTTCGGAGAATTATATCTACTCTTCTGTTCTGTTTACGCTATACCCCACAAGTGGATCGGGAACTACTGCACTCAAAACAGTTTTAAATCCCATCCCATGAGAATATATTCATGTTATGCAAGACATTCACCAAAATCACATTCTATAAGATCCTAATCCTAATCTTTCAGGCTGAAAAAATAAAATAAAATGTGAAGGTATAAAAAAAATCCGGATCAGAATCATTTCTATCCCAAAACTTAAGACATCATCTGTAATAAGTCTAGATGTTTCTCACAAACCACAAAATTGTAAGACATAAGACAAAGACACACCCTTACAGACTCCTCTAACACTTAAAAATCCCACCAAAACACTGCAAAATCAAAGAAAAAAAGAAGCCTACAAGGATAAACAACCCTTGTAGACTTCTACTACAACTTACCAAAATACTACAAAATCAAAGAGGAAATGAAACCCAAGAAAATATAAACAACCAAAATGACATGCATACCTGAACATGATTGCCCTTGACACATGGAGCATCCTCAGCAGGGACAGAGTATCCATTACTGGGCTTTTACAGAGCCTCCACCACATTCTGTCCATGACGACTCCTCAGAGTTGCGAAACCTCTGCATGCTCAGAACATTACTGGGCTTCTAGCACATTCTGTCCATGGCGACTCCTCAGAATTGCAGCTCAAATAGACTCAGAACAGCAGGAAATAGAATGGAGACTATGAAGTGGACAAATTTATTCAAATATTCAAATACTCGAATAGAGACGTTGAAACAAAGGAGCCGTTAAAAATCAGTCTTATCGAATTTAGTGATAGTACTATTGGTTGAAATGTCGATGTGGCAATCTATCTAGCCTAACGATAGGATGTGTAAGTTTGTCCGTTGAATGTTTTACATTCGTTTTAGTAAATTTTTATAATTTTTTTATTAATTTTATTGATTAAAGGATAGTATAATATATTAAAAAAATTACTAGAGGGACATATTTAAAAGTTTAATTCAAGCATGTTTGAAATAAAGATGACAAATTATTGAAATGGAATTGGGAATGTCGTATAGAAACTTGTGTTTTGTAAAGGAGATGTGGATATGTATTTGATAAACCATATATAAACTCTTATTAGAGTTTCTCGGAGATAAATATTTCTAAGGAGCTTCTAGAAGAATTCATTCTTAATATCAGTAAAATTAGTGGATTTTGAAAAAATCAAATTTTAGTGAAAATGATGTTTTTTTCTTATGGACATCTCACCCCAATATAATAGAAATAATCTCAAGACTAATCATAGCATCAAGGGTTTAATAGACCCTCTTTAATTCCACTTCATGGTTTGAAGTATACCACATCATCATTTATTTATTCCAAATGATTTGTTCAATGATAAAATTTTCATCATTTCTCCAAACGTAATGGAGGTCAAGGAGGCCACTATAATGCCCTAAAACACATGGATAGAACTACATGAAACGTGGTCCTATTTTTTTAATACACTCTTAAAGAATATGCAGATGGCAACAAAAAGTAGTTTAGATTTTAATTATGATGGGATAGAGTTATAATAAGAGAGGGGGTTCGTGTCACCATCCAATACATAAGATGTTTCCTACTTCAAGACAAACAATCACCTAAAGGTGTCGACAACAGAATAAATAGTATTTTTTTAATGATCTTTATTGATTCATAGTCACAAATGAATTATAATCTACCATAATGGGCTCTAAGCATGCTAGGCCTCAATTATTTAATCACATAATTTTAAAGATATTATAATACAATCCATTTCCAACTTCATCCTACTTTATTCCCTACTCTCTAATGTTTTCCATAAGTATATACATATATGCTCCTAGTTATATGAATGATCTTAGTTAACTTGAAGGCAACACGAAAGCTTGATGCCAAACCAAATGTATAGTTAGCTAGTTGTATAGTTGAAACTCCCCAATTGAATTTAGTGATGATGGATCTTCGTGTGATGTAGATTATGAGAACTCATGAGTCCAATGTACCTTGCTATACATTCCATTTCTAGCAAAAAGTTTGGAGAAATGTCATAGTCATGGACAATGAATTGGGTATGAACCTCTCATGTTGGTAAAATTTTATCAATCGATGAGCTCTTGTGATGATAAAAAACCTCTAGAAAGTGAATATGACATTGAAGGATCGTAGTATAACATATGTATTTTGTTGTGATTTCAAATATGCAACTATGGTGAAATGCAATAGGATCTTTGATGATGGAATAGTGATTGAAAGTAATGAAAACCTACAAACGAAACCAACAAATAAAAGGAAATATTTTTGGATTAAGCAATACTACTCTTACATCATAGGATACTCCTAAATTAAGTACAAATTAAATTTTGGACCTTTTAATTGCTTGACACATTTCTCTTATCATATATATTACAATTAAATCTTTTATTTTGTTAAAACATGGATATCTATTTCTAGATTGTACTATATATATATATATATTAGTGTCTTCAGTAGAGGTAATTATTTCTTATAATGAAACTATATTTATTATAAAATTAAAAAGTATAATTATAATGCATACTTTGATTATTATAGTGCTAATACTAAGGACTATATAGCTACAAATACATGCATTATCAAATGATTTCATTTGATCTCATGCTTTGTGAAGTAAAATTACTTTTTTCTAGCCTTTTGATAGGTGTTGAGACTCAATCAAGGGTTTTATTTAAGCTTCAAGGAGTTATATCGAAGGGATTTTGATCTAAGGATATTTGACCTAACCCCCTTAGATGAAGCCCCTCTAAGCCCAAATTATTAATTTTTCCAAAAATTCTTTGATTTTAGATAAAAATTGAGATGTTGCACAAATGGGACATACCATTACGGTATCAACTAAGGAAGATGTTTCATTCACTCTACTATTATGCCAAAGTTTTCTTCCTCAAAATATTAAAAGACCTTGAAGTCATCTAATTGTTAATATTTCTAAGAGAAAATTCCTTCTTATTGACCATAATCTAATCCTACTCCAATAAAGATAAAGTTTACAAATCAAACCCATAAACCTTAGAGAGCACTAAACCACTTTTTATAGCCTCTTTAACTAAAGGGGTCTTTTCCTCCATTACATGAACACACACTAGAAACTTAGATTGATCCAGATATTGTTTTGCTATCTTGAACTTGATTAGTGCCTTATCAAAATTTGAATCACTAAGAGCTTCTTGCAAAATTCATCAACTCTAGTCATACTTATTATGCTTGATTATCTCATTAGTTCTAGTTACTTACATAATTTAAATTTGATCTTCAAATATTCTTATGCATTTTATTTCTAAATTCGACATTGATTTTAATGCATATTTAGATTTTTAAAATGTGATAGTAACTAAGTAGATAATGTTTAATTGGTGAATTATGAGTGATGAAATTATAATTAGATTAAAGTGGCATAACTTGTGATAATAGGGTCAATTTGGATGGAGATTTGCACCAATTTGTTTTTCAGTCAATTACTAAAACCATATCAATAAGGTTGTATTTATTGATGATAGAATTAACCATGAGTATGGTTATAATCAAATGGATCTTCAAGATGAATCATATAAATAAATAATTATGTAAACCAAAATTACTCTAAGCGACGGTGAAGCTAACCTCATTCAAAGTAGGATTCATAAATTGTAAATGTGGAGTATCTTACCATTTGTAACCTTCTTACATGTAATTAACCTATGATGAACTGAATAATATGCTAATATCTAACTATAGTTTTGTATTAGTCCCTAATCGATAATCTATTTTTTCTATTATGACGTAATGTGATTTAATATTATGACATAATGTGATTTAATCAAATACAAAACTTGATATAAATTGACGACTTGATGTAATTATTGAGATTATACTCCATCGTGAATGATATGGTATATAATAATTTATATCAAAATATAATGTAAGCTAAATAGAATATAATTAGTATAACCTAATGATGATTGAAATGTGATTACTATGTGTGTAGTTTATGTTATCTATAACAAATTAATAATTTAATTTTGATTATGTTACTTTAGCTATATATACCATGAACCTATTAATATTTGCAATGAGTATATAAGTGCAATCACTAGTGGGAGAATAGGAGAACCATTAAGAATCCTAACATCCACCTCCATTACACAATGTGAAGCAATTGGTTTTGATTGTGTATCTTGATAAGTCAAATGTCTTACCTGGGCATGAACTAAGACCCCCGTTAATTGGGTTATTCTATAAGGGTTTATATTTTATTTTAGGGGATCAATTTTTTAAGTGTGAACAAGAGTATTTCTTATCTAGTTTGCTCCTTTGTAAAGTGAAAAGGGTACATTATCTAACTATTCATGGGTTAGGACCTACTCACACATGTTAACATGTAAGTTTACTTAGGGTTGTAGGAATAGTTTTAGAAGTTTCTTGTACACATTTGATCTTATCCACTAGTTTTCTCATGTCATAGGGTCACAAAAAAATTCATCATCCTTATTTGTCCTACCACTCAAAATTGTCTATATAAGCAAGGCCTCAAATTTATAATTTTTATATCAATTCATTGATGACTATTGGTCTAACATCTTTTGCATTTATTATTGGAAAATGTATGCTCTTAATTTTTCCTCTTATAGAAGGATATTTTGGTTTTGTAGTTGATCCAAGGATGTTGATTCCTTGAGTGACTCTAACATGGTTTTAGTGAGTAAACATATTTTATATAATATTTGGATTTTGCATTGCATTATGTTACACTTGCATACAAGGGTACAAGTCTATAATTTTATATTAAATATTATTTTTTGAATGCCATGGTTTTTTAGTTTGAATTGTTTAAGTGATTAATTGTGAGATTGTCTAACACTTGGTCATGCTCAAATTGAAGTGTTTAAATCTTAATAGTGTAACAATGCCTACTACTCCATTGTTAGTGCATACTACTGAGTCCTCACCTCCATTGGTTATGGAGACTCGCAATGCTTTGACCACATATATTGCTCACTCTAGTCTTGTAGGGTGCCCAACGCCTAGGGTACAAGGGTGAAAAGAAAATTATACCTAAAAGAGTGGTCTTTCAAAACTAGGTACAACTTTTCACTTGGGAGTTTCTCTTTCGTACAAAAATAGCTATTGGAAAAGTGTTTCTAAGCACTTTGTACTGGTGTAGGTCATTTTTATGGATTTTTTCACAAGTTCAGTTTATTACTAATTGAAATTATATAAATTCCCTTTTAGATATTCAAGCTCATAAATTTTTGAATGTTTATCTATTTTTTATGATTCTTGGGGTTTTGGAAAGGTGTTGAGGAGCTCTTCAGATCTATCCACACACTTTTTTCAAAATTAGACTCAGGTATCTTTTGAAGAAGTTGAGAAAATACAACTTCAGAGATCCCAATAACACTTGTTAGCAAAATACCTATCACAAGAGAAGATTGGAGATAGAAACACAATAAAGGCTCTGAAAAAAAAGATTATCATTTAGAGAGGGAATGAAAAATAGTTACAATACAATCCTTATGACAAGAGAATTAGAAACCCTAAATATGTGCAACCCTAAAGAGATAAAGAGTTTTTAATAATTAGAATAATTATTAAATACCTACAATATTATTAAATGCCTAAGTTTAGCTTAAGCGTAGAGTATAATAGACTAATAATTAAATAAATAATTATTAGCTAATACAAGATAACTCTAACACCCCCCCTTAAGATAAACTTAGGGAGTAGCTAAAAAACTAAATGCATGAAGCAAAAAAAATGCAACTACATGAGAAGGCAAAACAAAATTTGGGTCCCAGCAACAAGGCCTAATGAGGTACCCAAGCACAACCAAATCTCTATGAATCAGAGAAATAGAGAAAACCACGTGGGAAAAAAACTCTACTCCAAAAAGAGATGGAAAAAGCAAGTGAAGGACTAAAGAAGCCTCCAAACAAGAATGTTCCAAAAAGATAAGAACAAGAGAAGATCATGAAGAACACCACTGAAGCATGAAATAGTTGCAAACACTATCGAAGAGTAACTGTTGATTTGAAGAACCTCCACTGATATAGAACATGACCAGGTAGAGAAGACTATAATCTGCATGAGTGCCCTCAAATGACACTACCCGAATTAGATGGCAAACAAAGGCAAACAACTAAACTCGAAGATACAAATGGTATGAGACACCAAATCCTGAAGAGTTGATCAATCAAACCAAGGAAGCATTAGAATCAATAGGACAAACCTCCCCATAATGTTGAAAAGGGAGAGGGACAGGTACACTAAAAAGAATGGCCAACAAGAACCGCATGATGAAGAACCAAGAACATTGAAGGTGCAGAGAAAGTACATAGTATCATAGAAGGAACACTCACTTGACACACATCATGAGGTGAATGTCGTGGAAGGAACACTCACATGACAAAGGTAGATGGAAAACAAAGGCAAACATCAACCCCCCCATAGCACTTTAAGTAGTGCATGTATAATAAGGCACAAGATGTGCAAGATCCCAAGTATACAATGCATGATGGCACTTTATCTTAGTGTGTTTCAATAAATAAAATGTGACAATAAAAAGAAGAGATAGATGACTAGAAATAGAAAGAACAACCAAAGACAAGACATCCCACTTAAGGAAAGAAAAATCATATGAATAGAAAGAGCACAGAGCAATCTTTCCAACGATATAAAGTTTTTGAAAAACGGAGTTCAGATGCTCAAGTTATGTCTCTCGGAGTGAAAAAAGGAACCTCTGGCTTTGATAGAAAAAAATGTCATCAAAAAGGCAAAATCAAAAGTTCAAACCTCTAGATCTGAAGAGAGCTCGAAATGAGCTTTCCGACGATATAAAGTTTTTTGTAAAAGCGCCTCCTTATGACCAAGTTACAGCCAAAAGAAAAAAACCCCTCTTATACGGCATAAAAAAGGTATTTTTTTATTTTATTTTTTTGACAAAATTTTTTTGAAGCATTTGCAGGTACAGTCGTACGGATTTTTCTGCCTCGTAAAATGTGCAAATGAAAAAATCATGGCCCAAATGCCCTTGTCACCAAAATAGGTCGAATTATATATCAAAATGACTGGAAACGCCCTTTGGAAGCCAATTGTGAGGTCTTTTTTGGCCCAAACTGCTCTGAAATTATTATTTTTAATGATTTTTCAGATGAATTTCTCAAAATTCGTGCCAAAAAATTTCCACAACCCAAATTTGTCAAAATTTGACAAATTTCATGTGGAAATGGGGGGTTTCTGGGCGTTCTGAGCTCAACGATGAGATCCGTTTGAGCCCAAAATGATCAAAAACAAAATGGCTACCCCAGATCCAATAAAAAAACTCTGAAAAAGCTTGAAACCCTCCTCCAAAAAATCTTCTGAAAAATCAGGAACAAGCAGTAGCAGATGTAGGCTCTGATACCATGAAGAGGTTGAGAAAATACAACTTTAGAGATCCAAAAAACACCTATTAGAAAAATACCTGTCATAAGAGAAGATTGGAGATAGAAACACAATAAAGGCTCTGAAAAAAAAGATTATCATTCGGAGAAGGAATGAAAAATAAAGTTACAATACAATCCTTATGATAGGAGAATTAGAAACCCTAAAGATGTGCAACCCTAAAGAGATAAAGAGTATTTAATAATAAGAATAATTATTAAATACCTACAATATTATTAAATGCCTAAGTTTAGCTTAAGTGTAGAGTATAATAGACTAATAATTAAATAAATAATTATTAACCAATACAAGATAACTCTAACATCTTTTATTTAGATTGTTTCATATTTGTATTTTGTTTGATGACTTGCACATACTAACACCTATATAAGTTTTTTTTAGGGGAATAGCTTCATTTTTAATATTGATCATATTGGTAAATTATAGTTTTATTTTGAGGACCTTACTTTGAGATAAATATATTTTTTCCATGTTTAGTGCATCTTGGACATTCTAAACTCTAGAAACCAACTTCAACATTGTAATTGCACTACATATAATGTACTAAAGAAACTTGGTCTTGAATATGGATCTTTTTTTTCTATCTTTCCCACTCATGGGCTACTTATGGGCTCTATATACACTACACCTCCATTTGAATCTTCTTGTTATATTCTAATTCATGAACTACATAAGCTTAAAAAAGAAATAAAAAAACTTAGGCTTTTTTCCTATTTAGTTGAAAGAATATAGAGAGTTATGATAATTTGACAAATCAAGCACAAAATAAATATGTTGCAAATAAGAAGAATCCTACTTGTACTTATTGCAAGAGAACTGGACATGAAGAAAATTATTGTTATAAGAAGGAAAATTATGGATTAAAATATCTTAATAAGAAGAACAATATCGATCTACCTTTCAGAGTGTCTAATTCAATTTCTTGTTATTCAAAATTGTTGAGGCATGGACCAGCTAGGACTCGAACCTAGGACCTTCCATACACTGCTGGAGTGCTCTACCACTGAGCTACTGGCCCCTCTTGGACCAGTCCATCATCGGTCTGGGTGTGGCTTATTTCCGACACCAACACCCCCCTTAAGCCACACCTCTCATGTGCTTGGGGCTCCTAGCCTGGACCTGGCTCTGATACCATGTAAAGGTTATTCAAAATTAAATTCAAATCTAAGTTGTAGAGGTTTTTATATTCTTTTATTGTTATTGACTATTGCTTTTATGTTTTAGATTGTTGTGGACAACATTGATTAATTTATATATCTTCGATTTGAACTTCTCAAATTTGAATGCCTTAGGTTCGATCAGCGTGGCTCTGATACCATGTTGAGGCATGGACCAGCTAGGACTCGAACCTAGGAGCTTCCATACACTGCTGGAGTGCTCTACCACTGAGCTATTGACCCCTCTTGGACCAGTCCATCATCGATCCGGGTGTGGCTTGTTTCCGACACCAACAAAAACAATCAAGACTAATAAGGAAAAATTCCATGCAGATCTTTCTTCTACATTGACTAAAAATGAAGGAAAACCTCTTTGTGCTTCTCGATTTTGGGTCTTCTCATTATTTGACCTCTTCACACATTGAGTCTTGTACTATGCCAGCTTTTTTTATTAAAAATTGTTGGAGTAATTAGGACACATTTATCTAATTATTTATTAATTGGGTCCTTTAATTACTTTTTAACTTAAGCTAAACTTAGGTGCTTTTTTGTTATCTAGAGTTTTCTTTTCTAGTTGTAGTTGAGCTTAATTTAGCTCCAACTTTGCATTTATTTAGTTCTCCTAGTTTTTAACATTAGATTTTTGCATAGATAGGTTTTGATTCATCCTTTATAAGGCTTCATTCATTCATTATAATTATATCTCCATATTGTGTGTGTAATAATACATAATTATTTGGTTGTTATAGAGCATATTATCTTTGTTTGTAGATGAATCTTGGCTCTTGCAGTTGATCATCAAGTTGTACATGGTATCAAAGTAGATTTATTAAGTTCCTATCCACATGCTTGAGGGATCAAACTTGGGGTTATTTTTTGTGCACATTGGACTCAAAAGGAGGTTTTCATTGCATTCATAGCATCTCAAACCCTAAGCTCAACTTTCATTTTAACAAAATCCAAGCAGTTCCAATTGTGGGTCAATTTGGCAAGGTGCACAAAAAATTGAGGCAAATTTGGGGGTAGCTGGAAAATATAGGCACTTTGGCAAGTAACAAAGGTCACCATTGTGCTCAAAAGGCCCCAAAACCTTAAAAACACCTATCAATTTGTCAAAATCTAGCACTGGGCAAAAATTAAGGTAAATATTTTGTGGACATGCCATTGTATGAAAATTCATACAATTGTATGAATCCATGTGGTGCACGGACCCTTGCCTATGTCAAAAATATTTCTTAAAAAAATCGAGTTCCTTTAAAAAAAATTGCAATTAAAAATTCTGCAATTTTTATAAATCAAAGTCAAAAGTTTTTTTTTAAACAAGGCAAAGTCATGTCTTAGGAAGTACATAGGTACTGACTACAAAGGCAATACCTATGTAGGTTTCAACACCCACATACCAAGGGAATATTCCCTTTATCTCCAACATATACCTCATTTTTTGGAAAATATATTTTTTATCCTATAAGAAATACAAGGAATCTTGTAGAATATTCTACCAACTTAGTATAGAATCTTTGCCATGTCATTGCTAACAACATCACATGCCACATCAGTAATTCAAATAGTGAAACCTCAGCAACCCATTCAACACTAACATTAGCAATTGGTCAACTCTTTGACCAGTTTGACCCCTCTAACCCATAAAAACTTGCTTGTGCTTTTTTGCTCATAACTTCAACGTATGGGCTTGAAATTGCACAAACAAGATATCATCGAAAAGACAAGTTTAGTGATTACCTGAATTTTTAGGTCATTTTTCTACATCCTACATTTTTTTATACCACTCCTCCAAATTCAGCCTTTAGTTTTACGCTTCTAAGGCCATATCTTGCACATCCAAACTCCATTTTCTGAAAACTAGGCATTGTTAGAAAGCTCTTAGATTCCTCTATCCAAATCTTACATCCTTTTCTATAAATTTCGCATTGGATATTCAGAGATTTGACTCTTTTCCTTTTTTGGTTATTTCTTCGAAAACATGCAAAATAATTTATTTTTGTGATTCAAGTGAAAAAATTGGAATTGAGAGGATATATTTTTGTATCAATCCATTTTGTACCTATTTTTTATAATTTTTCTTTTTTATAATTTTTCATGGATCCTAATCATATTTTACCCCTTACTCCATTCAGCTATTATGGTTGGAAAAAACAAATAGAGATTCACTTGAAGCACTTGGGGTTATAGAGAGTGACCATGGGTATATAACTTGAACCTATATGTGCTACTAAGAAGAGAAAATGGTTCAATAAGAGTGATGAGGCTTTTGGGACATTGTGCATATCTATGTCTCTAGATCTTCTCTTTCACATTGAGTCTTGCACCACACTTAATCAAATCTGGACTATATTAGAGTCCGTGTTTGGAAAACCAGATGCATTTAGGGGATTTCAGTTGGAAAATGAGATTATTGGCTTGAATCCTAATGATTTTGACAACATCAAGGACTTCTTAACCAAACTCAAGTCTTTCTGATTGCAATTGAAGTAGTGCAAAATTGAGAAGGAGAGCTCTTAGTTGATTCTCTCTATCCTTGCCAAGATTGGTCTTGATTATATAGTTTTTGTTTCTACTCTATATGCCACTAGAGGCGCTCTTCATACTCGTTTCACCATGCATTCACTTGATGAGTTTTCTTCTCAACTCACTCAAGAGAAAATCAAGTTGGTTTAGATGGGTCGATTGAATTATTCCAAATCATTGGCTCTTCTTTCTTCCCATGACACCATAGGCTAGAAGGATTCACATGGAAAATGCAAGAAATAGAAACATAAGGAATGCAAGTCACATGAGCAACCCAAGGACACACAATCACATGATTCTTCAAATTCTTCTTCCTTTTCAAAGAGGTCATCATCAAAGAAGGTTAATCATAGTATACATATTACACTAAGCTTGGACATGATGAGTATTAGTATTATACAAAGAATATTAATGAACTGATGTATCTTCTACAAAAGCACAATATTCATTCACCTTCATCTAGTACATCTTCTTCTGCCACTTCAAGGTCTAGACATTCTAGGTCTTCTTCATCGCCATGTGGTGAAGACAAGATGAAGGGTCATTCTCTCTTTGCATTGACACATTCTCATTCCTCTAGGTGACTTCTTGATTCAAGAGCCTCATATCATATGGCATCATCGGAGGGTATGTTCTCTTCTTTTGAGAATCATTCATTTTCATATATTTTGATGGGTAATAACACTTGCATGAGTGATAAAGGGAGTGGTTTTATTGAGTTTGATGGTGTCACATTCAATAATGTTCTTTGTGTCCTTTCATTATCTTCCAATCTCCTTTCCATTTACCAAATTACTCACAGTGGGACATGCAAGACAATTTCAAGAGTTCACTCTCGATTTAATGCTTATCACAAATTTGCATAATAGAGAGCTTGTTGCAATTAGAAGTGTTGATCATGCATCACAGCTGTATGGGTTCTCACATTTTGCTCCCATTAAGCATGCAGTTCTATTGACTGGTCCTATCTCTCATTCATTGAGAATGGATCAGAAATATAAGGAGAGGTTTGGTCACTTTAACCTATGTGTGCTTCATTTTTTCACAAAGGTTCTTGAGACTTGTTTTGATCCTCCTTCGCCTCCTGCTTATTCAAAGATTAGTTCAGTTCAATTGGTTGATTGTTCCCTTCTAGTTTAAGTAGAGTGGGATGAGTACTTACTAGATATTGTAGGGTTAAAATATACATCGCACACTCCAAACATTGGGGACACGATTGAGGATATCACATTCCTCCTTGATGGTAGTTTGATCATTCTTGTCATCCCATCTTCAGTGCCTTCAAAGTTTGTTCATCAGGCATCTTCATAGTTGTTTGGATCTGCTTGTGTAGACATGACATTTTTTTATTCAAATAGTTGGACAATTGAGCAGTCTTCCATGACACACATCATGAGACTGTTCCTTCTGTAAAGTGGAAAATTCAAGGCTTAGCAAATTTAACATATGGAAAGGAGAAATCATTAGGTCGATTTTCACTTGGGGGACTTTACATTCAAAAGAGGGGATGAATCTACTAGATCCAATCCTAAATGATGCAAGGACTGAATACTAAGTAGATTGATTGTGTTTGGAATGTGATTGACCCTCTTTTGAATTAAGACTAAGTGTTGGAAATGAAGACAAATGTGAGAAAACAACGAGCTATAGATTCAGGATTTTGCCGTGCACCTAGATCTGAGAAGTTTGAAATGATTCGGAGCTGCTATGCAAAATCGGCCAAAATTTATTGAGACCGTGTGTTCAGACCAGGTCAGCCTCCTATCAGTCCTCTGAACTTTTCGCATGTGAAATAAAGGTTTTTTCATCTCTGTAAATAAAGCTTAACTCTAGAAGAACAATTGTGCACCTACTTCCTACATATAGAAGGAAAAGGAAATGTGTTGGGAATAGGTTTTACCTTTAGGTCAAACCCTAGTTTTGGAATTAACCAAGTGGTTGAAATATTGTAATTGAAATGACTAAAAGTAGAAATCCTCCTCTTTGAGGGGATGTTGAATTGATTGAAAATGAAATGCTTATACCTCCTTGTGAAGTTTTTCTTACCTCCATATGGAATTATGATTTCATGGATTAGAATGATGATCTCCTCTTCAATACTTGAAATATTGACTCTATTGTTGCTCCAAAGCTTTAAGGAAGATTGAAAATCCTCAATTGCTCTTGAATTCTTGAATGCTTGATCTCTTGAATGATTAGATGCTTGATAGTGATTGTGTGTGTTGTCAAATGAGAAGGGAAATCTCTCTTATATACTTGCCCGTAGGATTAATTGATTAATTTTTTGACTTGAACCAACATAGATGGGATTTTCCCATTTCAAATTTGAGATAGGTCGGGGGGAGGGGATCAAGAATAGGTCCCCAATAAGGGGGACCGGGGTGCCACACCCTGGTTTCGCCCTAATTTGGGGCAAGATCTGATGAATAATGATGAATAGTAAATACCCAATAGATACTGAGAGGGGGGGGGTGAATCAGTATAGACAAAAACTTCTTTAACAACTTAAACAACAAAGACTACACTAACCGGTAAACAACATCATCGATCTAAATCAAGGCAATACTGGTAAAACACAGTGACTGTAAAAGTCATAAACCGGTAACACCTAGATCTTCACAAAACCTAATATATCATTTCCACTTCACCCATATGCTTAAACAAGCAATACATCAGAAATATAATGACCACTGGATCAACTTGCATTACCGCTTAACAGAAAACACTAAAACATCACATGAAAAAGCATCACACATAACACACTGATTTTTCACGTGGAAATCCAACTGAGAAAAACCACGGTGGGGATGAATACCCACAAGTTGTTCTTGAACTCTTTTGAAGTCTTCTCTATTAGGAGCCTAGTCCAGTTAAAGTCTTTACAACAGGTTCTGCTAGGAACCGATCCTGGTAGGGATCACCCGGTTAAGGGATGGCTAAATACTCGGTTAAAGGTTAAAACCCTGTTAAAGATTACATTGCAAGAGGATTTGAAAAACTCAATGATTTTGAGTCACCCTGTTAAAGGATTTACAAAAAGCTTGTTAAAGCTACCCGGTAAAGGGATTTTCCAACTACTGAAATGGTTAGAAGTCAACAGGTAATACACTGATCTGATAATAGCACTTAATGCCAAGGTAGATCCACTTCAGTTCCTTTACATCTGCAATTATACTTTGTAGGTATCTACTCACTTCTCTGGTCTGGCAAGAATCACCTCACATACAATCATTTGCCAACAACTTTAAATGAGAATCATCATCGACCTTATAGACAACGATTAGGTCGGTAGCCAAAACTAAAACCCTAAGCATCTAGGTTAACAATACAGTCGGTCCAATCTTGACCGTTTAATCACATTACATGGGGTAAAACAATCTTGAACAAATCTCAAGACGTTCTCCATTGTTCGTTCTTCACCACTTCTGGAAGCTGATAACCCATCACACGCTCTCCACCATTTACTAAGATTTTGCACATTCCTGAGGTAGATAGAATCAATCTTATTCATGCAAGATCCTCAAGGAGATTCTTCACGTGCACAAGGCTGACATAGCAACATGATCTAATCTTAATTTCAATGCTAACTCATCACAGGATTTCCTTGGTCAAATCACACAGACTTGGAATGCATCAACCAGAAACCCTAAAGCTGAGACTACCAACCGGTAGTCATATCAAATGAAACCCCGATACAAACTTTGCATATACCGGTTCACATTTGAACATACCGGTTCATCTTTTTGTATATACCTGTTCATACCATCATATCGGTTCACTTGCCAGTTTGCTTACTTCAATATACAAGTTCATACTTTAGTATATTGAGATCAATGACAACATACACCATCATGTCATCAAACTCTACACATATGCCAACAATCTCCCCCTTTGGCATTGATGGCAATACACAAAGATATCTCTACATCTTCTTCCATATTATGTCTTCAATACTGCAAATATCTTCTCTGCTTCACATCTTCTCCCCCTTTGACAACAATGTCAAAGTGGAGGCACAAACATCCATGATCTACTATGCTACTCCCCCTGAGGAGTAGCATCCTTCAACACACAAATCCTAAAAATATTTAACAATGCAATACCTGACTGATGTGGAGCAAATACCTTTAGTTCACCTCTTGAAGAGGCAACACCCCTAATTCACCTCTTAAATAGGTAAATGTAGCCTTTGGTAGAGGCTTGGTGAAAATATCCGCTAACTACTCCTTACTTGAAACATGTTCCAATACAACCTCTTTGTTCAGAAATTTCTCCCTCAAGAAATGATACTTGAGCTCGAAGTGCTTGGTTCTAGCATGCAATACTGGATTCTTGGAAATATTAATTGCACTGGTGTTATCACAAAATATACTCACCGGTTCAGATACAGGGACTTTGAAACCACTTAATACATGTTTCATCCAAATTGTTTGAGTGTAGTTCATAAATGCTGCTACATATTCTGCTTTTGTTGTAGACTGAGAGATACAACTTTGGTTCTTTCTCATCCATGAGACTAGTCTACCACCGAGAAAGAATGCACCACCGGTTGTGCTCTTCTGGTCGTCCACATTACCAGCCTAATTGGCATCGGTAAATACTTTGAGATTGAAATCATTATTGTATGGATACCGCAATCCATAATCTATAGTTCCCTTCAGATATCTAAGAATCCGCTTGACTGCTACCAAGTAGGATTCTCTTGGACTTTTCTGAAAACGTGTAGCTATGCCCACTGCATGTGCTATGTCCGGTCTATTGTGTACTACATAGTGCAACTTACCAATCATTGACCGGTATTCCTTCTCATTCACCAATGCTGAGTCATCTTCTTTTGAAAATTTACAACCAGTCATCATCAGTGTACCAACCGATTTGCTGTCTTCCATGCCCAAGGTCTTCAACACCTCTTTGACATACTTGGACTGAGTGATAAAGATACCATCTTTCATTTGTTGAATCTATAGTCCAATGAAGAACTTAATCTCTTCGATTAGTGACATCTCAAATTCCTTCTTCATCTCATCTGCAAATGCATGGCTCATCTTGCTATTTTCGACTGCATTTGGGTCTTCGCCTGTGTTTTCTCCCCTCAGCCTGATCAAAGACTTGATTATGCTCACACA
Organism: Cryptomeria japonica; assembly: GCF_030272615.1. Classification (NCBI taxonomy): domain Eukaryota; kingdom Viridiplantae; phylum Streptophyta; class Pinopsida; order Cupressales; family Cupressaceae; genus Cryptomeria; species Cryptomeria japonica. Next base: position 197,712,000 of record NC_081410.1, read on the forward strand.
TATCAAAAACTTCATTTAACTCAGTAATGCACCCAACTGCCATCTTGATCTTGTTGGCATATGTGCAGAGTTTGATGACATGATGGTGTATGTTGTCATTGATGTCAATATGCTGAAGTATGAACCCGTATATTGAAGTAAGCAAACTGGCAAGTGAACTGGTATGATGGTATCAAATGAACTGGTATATACAAAAAGGTGAATCGGTATGTTGGAATGTGAACCAGTATATGCAAAGTTTGTATCGGGGTTTCATTTGATATGACTACCGGTTGTTACTCTCAACTTTAGGGTTTCTGGTTGATGCATTCCAAGTCTGTGTGATTCGACCGACGACATCCTGTGATGAGTTAGCATTGAAATGAAGATTAGATCATGTTGCCATGTCAACCTTGTGCACATGAAGAATCTCCTTGAGGATCTTGCATGAAGAAGATTGATTTTATCTACCTCGGGAATGCGCAAAATCTTAGTAAACGGTAGAGAGCGCATGATGGGTTATTAGCTTCCAGAAGCAGTGCAAAATGGATGATGGAGAACATCTTGAGATTTTTCCAAGATTGTTTTACCCCATGTAATATGATTAAACGGTCAAGATTGGACCGACTGTATTGTTAACCTAGTTGCTTAGGGTTTTAGGTTTTGGCTACCGACCTAATCGTTGTCTATAAGGTCGATGATGATTCTCATTTGAAGTTGTTGGCAAATGATTGTATGTGAGGTGATTCTTTCTAGACCAGAGAAGTGAGTAGATACCTACAAAGTGTAATTGCAGATGTAAAGGAACTGAAGCGGATGTGCCTTGGCATTAAGTGTTGTTATTAGATCAGTGTATTACCTGTTGACTTCTAATCATTTCAGCAGTTGGAAAATCCCTTTACTAGGTAGCTTTAACAAGCTTTTTGTAAATCCTTTAACAGGGTAACTCAAAATCATTGAGTTCTTCAAATCCTCTTGCGAGGTAACCTTTAACAGGGTTTTAACCTTTAACCGGGTATTTAGCCATCCCTTAACCGAGTGATCCCTAGCAGGATCGGTTCCTAGTAGAACCTGTTGTAAAGTCTTTAATCGGACTAGGCTCCTAACAGAGCAAACTTCAAAAGAGTTCAATAACAACTTGTGGGTATTCATCCCCACCGTGGTTTTTCCTAGTTGGGTTTCCACGTGAAAAATCAGTGTGTTATGTGTGATGCTTTTTCATGTGATTTTTTAGTGTTTTCTGTTAAGCAGCAATGCAAGTTGATCCAGTGGTCATTATATTTCTGATGTATTACTTGTTTAAGCATATGGGTGAAGTGGAAATGAGATATTAGGTTTTGTGAAGATCTAATTATTACCAGTTTAGGACTTTTACAATCACTATGTTTTATTGGTATTGCCTTGATTTAGATCGGTGATGTTGTTTACCAGTTAGTGCAGTCTTTGTTGTTTAAGTTGTTAAAGAAGTTTGTTTCTATACTCATTCACCCCCCCCCCTCAGTATATGTTGGGTATTTACTATTCATCATTATTCATCAATTGGTATTAGAGCATCCTCCAAGTCCTCTGTGTTATACACTTAACCGCTTGAGGAAAAGATCCTATTCTAATGATGAATAGGAAGGTCCTAAGGTGAACAGAGATAACTTTAAGATATGGAAGGACAAAATGAAGATTTACATTAAAAGTATGGGTGCTCAGCATTGGAACTATGTTGAGAATACTTATGTTGTCCTACCGGTATTCTCACCGATGATCAAAGAAGAGAAATTTAGGAGAATGGACAAGTCATGGAAGCTCTTATCAGCAGTCTATTTGATATTGAGTTTATAGATGTTCAAGACAAAGACAATCCCAAAGATGTATGGGATACTCTAGAGTCTATCTATGGTGGCGATGAGTATGTGTAGCAAGCTAAGAAAGAGAGCCTTAGAGGAAAATTTGAAGACATGTGGATGGTTGAAGGAGAGACCATTCAATAATATGGGATAAGAATTAAAACTGTTGTTGGAGACATCAAGAGTGCAAGAGGTACAATGGATGATTCCACCGTTGTTAGCAAAGTTTTGAGAACCTTATTACCGGTCTATGCAATAAGGATTGTCGCTATTCAGGAGTTGAGATCTATTGACAAGACAAAGGTATCCCTTGATTATATCATTGCTAAGTTGACTGCATATGAGCTAAACAGTTATGATGGTAGTGTTCAGAAGACTGACTTAGCCTTTAGAGCATTTTCTGCACTATCTAGAAAAGGAAAAGAGGTTGGTACCAGTTGTGAACCCAGACAAAGCAAAGATATGGATGATGAGGAAATCCTGATGGAATTTGAAGCTCTTCTTGCCAAGAGACTTCCTAAGGGAACTGGAAAATACAGAGGTAAGCTTCCTTTGAAATGTTTTTCTTGCAATATGATAGGACACATTGCTATCAACTATCCCAACAGTGATAATAAGGACAAACTAGAGAAGTTTAGAAAGTTCAAAGGAGGAAATAGGAGAAACTGTCTTGTTGCAGTTGATGAAGGTGTCACTGATGATGAATCAAAAGATGAAGAAAGCGAAGACATAGTGTTTGTAGCCATAAAGGAAGATGTGTCAAACAAGAAGGCTCTTGTCTCCCACTTTGATAATTCTAATGAGTGGATTATTGATAGTGGTTGTTCTCACCACATGACTGGTGATCGAAGAAAGTGTCTGTCTTTGGAAAAGTATGATGGAGGTGTAGTCTGATTTGGTAATGATGCACCATGTATGGTAAAAGGAAAAGGGTCCATCTCTCTAAATGGAAAAAGTAGCGCTGATAATGTGTATTGGGTAGAAGGTCTCAGGCATAACCTTTTGAGTGTTGCCCAGCTGAATGATAAAGGACTCACTTTGGAATTCAAATATGGAGTATGCAAAATAAAAGGAAAGAGTGGTGAACTGATGGCCACTGGTATGCAGACCAAAGGTAACTTATTTTAGTTAAATACAAATATCAATCAATGTCTAATGGCTAAGTTTGATGATAGGTGGATATGTAATAGGAGACTCTGCCATGTAAATTTTGATAATATTGTGAAGGCTAGTAAGATCAAGGCAGTTAGAGGATTGCATGTGCTGAACAAATCGGAGAATCCTTTGTGTAGAGAATGTCAACTGGGGAAAATGTCTTCCTCAACCTTCAAAGGTAAATCTTTCACAACAGATAATTTACTTGATCTTGTGCATACTGATTTGTGTGGTCCTATGAAAACTAGGAGTTTTCAGGGAGATAGGTACTTTATGATTCTTACTGATGATTGCTCAAGAATGATGTGGGTCACATTCTTGAAAGGCAAGTCTGAAGCATTTGGAAAGTTTAAAGCCTTCAAAGTACTAGTTGAAAAGAAAAGCAGTAAGAGGATTAAATGCCTTAGAACCGACCAAGGAGGAGAGTTCACTTCTATAGAATTCAATAAGTATTGTGAAGAGAATGGCATCAAGAGGCAACTGTCTGCCCCCCGGACTCCACTGCAGAATGGCCTAGCAGAGAGGAACAACCGGACTGTAGTTGAAGCAACTAGAATGATGTTGATTTAAGGGAAGGTTGCTCACACTTTTTGGAGAGAAGCGGTGAGCACTGCAGTCTACACTATGAACCGGGTACTCATCAAGAAAGGTAAGGATAAAAATCCTTATGAGTATTGGACAAGCAAGACTCTTGTAGTAAGCTACTTTAGAGTGTTTGGTAGCAAGTGTTATATCAAGAGAAGTGAATACCATAGCAAGTTTGATGCAAAATGTGATGAGGGAATATTCCTAGGGTATTCCACCAAGAGCAAAGCTCTTAAGTGTTTTAACAATAGGACTCAGAGAATTGTTGAAAGTATCAAAGTTAGAGTTGATGAAACCTCTGAGAAACCTGAGGAAACTGGCAGTGAGTGAGCGGTAGATGATCCGGTTGTAACCTTCTGGGAACCGGTTTCAAAACAACCAAGTACAAGTAATAGTGCTCCTACACCAGTAGATGTTGATGAAGATGAAGATGAGGATGAAGAGGAAAAGCAAGAGGAATCAGTTAAGATCATTCCTAGGTATGTAAAGCTGCATCATGATCCAAAGCAGATCATATGAGATAAGGATGCATGAATTCTTACAAGAAGAAAGGTTAGAGAAAATTCTTGCATGATTTATGAATTTGAGCCTAAAACATTTAAAGACGCACACAAAGATGAAGACTGCATTAAGGCTATGGAAGAGGAACTTGACCAGATAGAAAACAATGGTACATGGTCTTTGGTACCCAGACTTGAGCATAAAAATGTTATTGGTACCAAATGGGTTTTTAGAAACAAGATGAATGAAGATGGCACAATGGTAAGAAACAAAGAAAGATTGGTATGTAAGGGATATGCTCAAGAAGAAGGAGAAGACTATGGAGAAACCTTTGCTCCAGTAGCTAGATTGGAAGGTGTTTGAATGCTACTTGCATTTGCAGCATTTAAGGGATTCAAAGTGTATCAGATGGATGTAAAATCTACATTCCTAAATGGAATACTTGAAGAGGAAGTGTATATAGAGCAACCAGATGGGTTCGCCCTATCAGAAGACAATGATATGGTGTGTAGGTTACATAAAGCCTTGTATGGATTGAAACAAGCACCTAGAGCATGGTATGAACATTTTCACTCCCATCTTGTGAAGATTGGATTTAAAACAAGTGAAGACAACAATATCTATCTGAAGTCAGAAGGAGATCACATTCTGATCTGTGAAGTGTTTGTTGATGACATAATTTTTGGTGTAAGGGGTGCAATTTTACGACGATACATTTGCCCCCACTTTAGTGAGAGTTTGATCTTATGCAAATACTCACGATAAAGTACAAGGAATTCAGATTGAAAGACTTTCACCACATCAAAGAGGAAAGATACATGAAGCTCCCAGTGGACTTTAGGATCTTACAACTTCAATGATAAGGTAAAAGGGAAGATCATGAGAGAGAAAGAGAGAACCATGACTACAGCTAGTAAGGTTCTCTTACTATGAGTCATGAAAAGAAGAAGCACCAAAAATTACAAAGCAAAGACCAAGTTCACTATGTAACTTTGAGTGCCAAGAGAAAGAATCATGAGTGGAGTTTATGCCCCCACATTAAAGTGATTGCACATGCCTTTCTGGGAGCATTTTCTTTAAGATGGGATACACCCAAAAATACAAGCACGTTATCGCAATATTTTAGCCCCCAAGAGGGGATAAATCAAAGGAAAATGAACACAAAGAACAAAACACAAGGTGGTGTCACCTAAATTTGAATTCAGTATGCTTTTTATTATAACTCATGTATATATATGTGCATAGAATTGTCCTCATACCCCAAAGAAAGGAAACCACCATGGAAGGAGGGAACACATGTGCCTTTTGAGTCAACATGGAAGATACCAAAAGAGATCTCAATGCTTTGCATCGTCCTCAAGTAGACAACACTATGGACAACAAATAGAATAATAGGGAAATAAATAGAAGAATGTCACAAGTAAGCAAGAGAGGAGAGAGAGAAAGAGAATATATGGTGCTAATGAAACTAATCAAGCACGCCATCCTCCCATCGATCTTGATGATCATTATTTTGGGAAGGTGCACAACACACAAGAGGAGCCACATAGAGCACAATAGATGGAGCTATCCAAAGTTCCAAACAAGGCCCTTGCTCAAATGATGAGTCACTTTTTTCATTGCTAGAAGCTAGGATTGATATTGTTGAAATCTTTGCAAATAAATCATTGTCAACATCAACATATTCATATTCATCATCAGAAATATTAGGATCAACATTTTCATCATTAACGACATTCACCTATTTATTCATCAAGATTAATAAGAATAGGAGCTCTAATAGGAATAGAACTTGAACCATCATTTGTTTTAAGCATTTTGCGTCTTGGAGAATTAGGTTAAACATCTTGTTTAGGAGAAAATGGAATCATGTCAATAGTTGGTGTTTTAGGAGAAGAAATGGTTTGGTAAGTGTCTTCACGAGCTCTATCATGACGTCTCCATTAGCGTTCTCTTGCACAATAATTTCATCTAGTTTTGGTTGAAGGTTGAGGAGGTTTAGGTTCATCAACTATAGGTTTCATCTCTTCTTTTAAGGAAGGATGAATGGGTTGAGGTCTTTTAGGTTGGAAAATAGGAGAGGTCGGTTGTTTCTCTCTATAAGATGAAGGAGGAGGAACCGTTCCATATAAAGGAGGAATGGGAGGTGTAGGAAGGAGACCGGGTCCATCATGAGGACGAGGGATAGGTCTAGCCTTAGTAGGAATAGATTGATTTTTAGGAGGAAGAGTTTTTCTACCTTTGGGAGGAAGAGTAGACTCATCCATAGGAGAAGGAATAGATTCTTCTTTAGCAAGAAGAATATCTCTTTTCTTAGGAGAAAGGATACTCTTCTCTTTAGGAGAATGAATAGGTGCCTCTTTGGGAGGAAGATTATTTCTTTCCTTAGGAGGAAGAATAATCTTATGCTCAAGAAGGGGTATATGATCATTAAGAGGAATGCAAAGTGTTTGATTTTTAGGTTTACTCAATGACAAAATCATTTCATTTTTCCAATTTTGATATTCATCTAAAGAGAGCATCACTTCTAGGTTGAAGAGGCTACAATCATCTGGACCAAAAGTAATCAAGAAAAACATCTCCATGCCTCATTGTAGGTTGATAAATGCTATGATTAATAATTATTATTTCACCATTATGAGGGAATTTCAAAAACTTATGAATAGTAGAAGCAATCACTTTCATGGAAGAGAGCCAAGGATGTCCCAACTTTACACGAAATTGATCAAATGTAGGAATGATAGCAAATTGAACATCTAAGCATTTAGTGACAACATCAATAGGAAGTGTTATAGAACCAATAACAGGACAAGAGAATCCATAAAAAAAATTGACTACCACATCAGTATCATCATATATCACTTGATGCAATTGCAAAGTATAAAGAAATTCTTCAGTTATCACATTAACCATACAAGCAGGATCAATAAGCACTCCTCTAGTAGGTATACCTTTGATTTTTTTACTTATGTATAATGGGTCATCAAGTGCTTTAATGGTCTCGCTAGAATCAAATGTGATGCACAAGTCCTTGGGAGGTTCTTGTTTGTATACAAGGTTCACAACATTGTTAGATTCAAGGACAACATCATTGGGAGAGAAAGAAAGATGATCAATCTCAATCACATTAGTGGAATGAAATGGTAGAGGATCAGTGAAAATATGAAGGTTTTGATTAGGAGGAGATATGTTATTGTTATCAATCAATTCTTGAAATTTACTTCTCAATGAAAAACATTTTTTAGTATCAAGGTGGCAGTTGGATGCAAAAATGAGTTAAATAAAGTTTTTGATATGTGTGAGCATAATTAGATCTCCGACTAGGCCGAGGGGCACAAACATTAAGACGAAGACCCAAATGCAATCAAAAATTACAAGGGGTGCATTTTTAGGACATTACATCTTCCATCTCCTTTCATGGAGTTGCTTGTTCCTTGAGCACTTGATTTATTTCTTCCTAAGAGGAGGAATGTGGTTTGCCACTTTCATTAGCATTTGTCCTTGAGCCTCATCTTTGGCATTAGATCTTCTCTCTTATGGGGGTATATGTCATTTCTTCTTTTCTCTTATGGGGATCTTGATTGTACTTATGTGATTGGTTCATTTATTGGGGGGACATCTTGAGTTCTTCATGCTTGTCACATGTACTTTCTTTTTCATTTATTTTCTCTATTTTTGAGATGAGTTTTGTCCCACTGGGTTTTCTCCTTTTCTACATTTTTAAAAGTTGCATTGGGTTCAGTTGCATTGCTTTGTGCGTGAGTACCTAACGGGTCTAGTTGTCAGGACTCATTCATGAATGCATTTTCCATTCATCATTAGCTCTTTACCTTATCCATAAGTTAATCTTAAGGGGAGGAGTTGGAGTAATTAGGACACATTTATCTAATTATTTATTAATTATGTCCTTTAATTACATTTTCACTTAAGCTAAACTTAGGTTCATTTTTTTAATCTAGAGTTTGCTTTTCTAGTTGTAGTTGAGCTTAATTTAGCTCCTACTTTGCATTGCTTTAGTTATCCTAATGTTTAGAATTAGTGTTTTGCACCTATAATTTCATCCATCCTTTATAAGAATTCACTGATTTATTATAATTGTATCTCCATATTGTATGTGCAATAATACAAAATTCTTTGGTTGTTATAGAGCATATTATCTTTACTTGATCTCTTTTCTGTGATAGGTTTTTTTCTTTTGGTTTCTCATCAGATTCTACACAAACAATACTTACATGAATGTAATTCAAAAGGGATATACTTTATGTGTGCATCATTTGTCAAACAATATTCTTTTCATATATTAGATATTCCATGGTGGAAAAAGAAAGACAGTATATTTTAATCTTGATTTAGTTATCATTCAAGAATTGGAGAGTAGAGATGTTATTGCTTTAAAATGGTAAATCGTGCATCTTGGTTAGACACATATTTTAGTTTTTTCTCCTACTAAAGGCATTGGTCCTTTGACCATTAATTACACTAGTGTGGACTATGATTTTGATGAGAATTTTGACTACTTGAAATTGGGTATTTTAAAATGTGATCCACTTCTTAAGCCTTGTATTCTATGTACTTCATAGAACTAGTTCTTGTGCTACATTCATGGATCCTTATGATTTAGTATACTAAGATATACTTTGTATTCTAAATATGGCTACTTGGGATGAGTACTTGACAAACATCGTAGGCTTGTTTGTACAATTCTATATTTTAGATTTGGGAGACACTATTAATTGAATTCATATCTCTTTAATAAATTTAATTCTTCTTTAGTTGTTGATAAACTATTCAAACCTTCTTGTTCTCTCTCCCTGTGATCATATATCATAGTTTGACATTGGCTTTGAGACTTTTGAGCAACATTGGGAGGAGGTATCTTTGTCTTTAGAGGAGATATCTACATCTTTTATCGTGTTCTTCATTAATTTCTACTAGATTTAGGATTGTCAACTTCATCAATGTGGCCCAAAACACCTCACTTGGTAGCGGGAACTTTTGGTATTGACATAAAGACACATGAGTGGTTTTCAAAGACTTCATACATCTTGAGTTTTCTTCCTTATTATTTTTTTCAAGAATGGAAATACATCTTGCATACATTTTTAGTTTGTTTTTGTAATGGTATAAAATTAGGTTTAGTGATAAATTAAAATAATAAAACCACTAAATGACCTAATAAACCATTACATTGGGGAGGAGAAGACTCTAATAGATCTAGATTATGATCAGATTCCATGCCTCGTTGATGGGGCTCTTTCCTCCTTATTTGAATTGATTTGAAAGTGTTGAAGATTAGGGAAAGATAGTAAACAATTAAAGCAATCTAATATAAACAGTAAGCTATAAATGTCGTACAGAGCCACCAACCAAGATCTGAGCAGAAGAAGATGTTTTGGATTTGTTCCTAGAAGTTTGGTCAAATTTCTCACGATCGAAAGCTAAACCTATTCGTCTTTGTGAATCCCGTTGATCCTCCTGAACGCATCTTTGTGCCTATTTCCTACACACCAAGAAGGATGAAATTGTTGGGAATAGAGGTTTGCCTTAGGTCAAACCCTAGTTTTGGAATTAACCATGGAATTGAATTGAAAATATAAATGAAGTACTACAATAAAATACTTTTCTTTTGAGGGAAGGGCTAGAAATATATGAAACACTAATGATATACCTTTAATGAAGTTTTGTTTGTCTCCACAAAGGAATTAGGGTTTCATGTAGATTTTCTTCATAAAACATAGAACATGAATGTCATATCCAATGCTTGAATCTTGACTTTACTTTTGCTCCAATTCTTGATAGAAGACTGATTGCTTGCTCACTTGAATGTATGATCTTAATTTTTCTCTCTTGAGTTGATTAGGAATTTCATTTAGGTTTTAAATGAGAGGGGTAGACATCCTTTTACACTTTCTTGTCGAAAATAAAATAAAATTTCTAACCTAAGCTGACATGGGATCTAACTTAGCGATCTCACTAGGTGACCATTGAGAGGGGCCAGTTTGGGGCCCAATTGAGGAGCCCAGGGCAAATACACCTTGGTCCTAATTATGTCCAAGGCATGGATGCCATGGTCCTATGCCCTGGTCTTGCAATTCAAGGTTCCAGACAAGAGCGTAGGTAACATGAATAAAGGGTGTGAGCAGAATCAGTGCTTTAATCAAGCCTTAGAGGATGAAATGCCAAAGTGAGGCCTAATTGAGGACAAACTTGTAAGAAAGTACAATTTAGGACACTACATTTAGCCCCCACTTTTGTGGGAGTATGAGACTAAGAATACTCATGGTGAAGTACAAAGGTTTGCAATGAAAACTTTCTTCAAAATATTAGAGAGACAAGATACACTAGGCCCCCAAGGACTTTAGGATCTTGCTACTCCAATATCGAGAGATAAAAGGGGCATCATAAGAAAGAGAAAAGAGAGATAGAACATGACTTACTAGCCTAGTAATCTTTTCTCACTATGAGTCATGAAAAAGAAAAATCCATTAGAAAGCAAAAGGCTCAGTATGAAAAGTAACTTGAGTATCAAAACATTTCAAAATATGTGCATAAATGAAATATTGAGTGGAGTGTATGGCCCCACATCAGAGAAATTCAATACGCCTTATCAAGAGCAATTTATTTAAGGTATCATGCATCCAAAAGACAAGCACATTACCACAATGAGATGCCCATAAGAAAGGACAAATTAATGGTTAATGGTCACAAAACATAAAACACATAAGAGATCCACTAACTCTAGGGTCAATATGCTCTTATGATAAATAATGTATATCATGAATATTTGTATTGAATTTACCTCATCCCCTAAAGGTAGTGGAACCACAAGCATAATGGAAGAAGGGAATATGTGTATTTTAAGTCAACATAGAAGAGACCAAAAGAGATCTCAACGCTTTGCATCATCCTCAAGTAGACAACACAAGGGATAATAAAATAGAAGAATTGAAATACAAATAGCAGAATGCCACAATAGATTCGACTTCTTTATTACCTTGCACCAATGGAGTGACAAGGGTGATCTAAAGAGAACCTAACATAACACAAAAATACATCATGGTGGAAGCACAATATGAACAAGAAAGAGAGGATCTATGACATGAATGGAGATAATCAAGCAAATCATCTGCCTCCCAATCTCGTTGAACATTGTTTTGGGAAGGTGGACAAGATGTAAGAGGAGAAAATTTGAGCATAATATATGGAGCTATTGTAAGTTCCAAACAAGCACCATTCTCTAATGATGAGACACTTTGTTTGACACTAGGAACCAGGATTAATTATTTTGAAAAATGTGAAGCTATATCACTATTAACATCAACAAGCTCATAAATATCATCAGAATCATTAGAATCAACATTGTCAGCATGAACAAAATCATCCTCCATTTCATCATCTAGATTAATAAGAATAGGGTCTCTAACATGAAAAGAACATGAACCATCATTTTTCTTACACATTTTTAATCTTGGTTATTTAGGTTGAACTTCCTCCCTAGGGTTAAGTGAAGGCCGGACAAATGGTACCAAGTGAACATATTGTGTCTTCAGAGAGGAAATGGTTTGAGAAGAAAGTTCATGAGCCTTAACATGTTGTCTTTGTTGGCGTTCTCTTGCACAACAATTTCTTTTAGTTTTAGCCAAGGGTTGTGAAGGTTCAGGATCAATGGACATAGGTTGTTTTTCCTCCTTTAAATGAGTTGGTACAAGAGGTCTAATAGGTTGATAAATAGGAGATGCCAAGCGCTTTCCTTTGTAAGATGCAAGAGGTGAGACTATGGCATTTTTGGGAGGAATTGAAGGTGTAGGAAGGATATCAGGTCCATCATGAGGAGGGTGAATAGTTCTGGGGTCTCTAGGCTTACTCAAAGATAAAATCATCCCATTTTTCCACTTTTAATAAGATAGAAAAAGGACATCACTTCAAGGCTTAAGAGACTCAAGTTGTTTAGGCCAAAAGTAATCAAGGTTGAAATTACCACACTTTGTTGTGGATTGATACATGTTATGATTAATTTTTATGCTAGGGCCATTGTGAAGTAATTTTAAACATTTATGAATGGTAGAAGGGAACGCTTTCATGGAAGAGAGCCAAGGATGTCCCAACTTCACATGAAATTGGTCTGATGTAGGAATGACAAAAAAAGTCACATCTAAGAACTTAGTACCAAATTCAATGAGAAGGGTAATAGAGATAATAGTAGGGCTAGAGAAAACATCATACATCTTTACCATTACATTGGAATTATCATATGTTACTTGATGCAAATGTAAAATGTAAAGGTATTCTTCGGTGATCACATTCACCATACACACTGGATCAATGAGAAATCCTTGTGAGAGTTTGTATTTGATCTTCATAGTGATATATAGTGGGGCATCAAGTGAAACAAAGTCTCACTAGGATCAAAGGTAATGCATAGGTCCTTAGGAGGTGTAGGTTGGTGAACAAGGTTCACAATATTATTAGACTCAACACCAAGGTCATCAGGAGAAAAGGCAAGAGACTTAGACTCAACCACATTAGTAGACTGTGAAGGCAAAGGATTAGTAAAAATTTGGATATTTTGATTAGGAGGTGCTACAGATTTATTTCCTTTTTCATTCACACTAGCTATGGATATGGTATTATTATCAATGAAATATTGAATCTTACTCCTTAAAGTATAACACTTCTCGCTATCATAACCAGGTTGATGATGTTATTGGTAAAAGGATTTAGGATCATGATAAGATGGAGAAAGTTTGGAGGTATCAATTGGCTTGATGGGAGGAAGTTTCAACACATTACTATTTATCAATCTCAATATTATACTATGCAAAGACTCAAATAGACGAGTAAATTCTTTTCTAAAGTATTTGGATAAAGTGTCCACACCTAATGTCATGGATGCCACTTGAGTATTGATTTTGTCATTTATCTTGATGTATCCTTTGTTGGTTTAAACAATGCAAAATATTGTTGAGCACTCTCATTCTTATCAACGAGAACCATTGAAGGAGATTATTCAAATTGACTCACTTGAAGTTGATAATTATGAAGCACTACACACAATTACGTAAAGCAAGTAAACTCATAAAACAAAAAATTATCTCTAATGTATTTTTGTAAATTAGAGATAAAAATTATTTGAGCATCATGATTAGGAACATGATAAGTAATTTGAGAATACAAATATTTATATCTACCAATAAAATTAGTCACTTTTTCTTTAACGCCTTGCTTACAATGAATCAAATAAGTCAAAGAAATTTGAGGACCAATATTATTGTGAAACTATTGAATGAAAGAATTAGCTAATTGTTGAAATGATGTAATAGAATAAAGAGGAAAAGAACAATACAATTGGAAAACTTTATCCCTAAAGGTTCGAGTAAACAATTTAGCCTCAAGTCTTTGGTCATGAGAAAAGTAACTACACTTAGTTTGAATTTTTTTCACATGAGTTAAGGGATCACTTTTTTCATTGTAGAACTCCAATTGAGGAACTTCCATATTTATAAGAGGGAAATCATGGAAAATGTCATAGAATAATGGGCTCACTACATCATATGTGGGCACATTAAACTTGGATTAGGTAATAGAAGCCAATTGTTATTGTAGGGATGTAATAGTTTGTGCAAGGTTATTAATGGTTGCTTCAGTGGATGGATTGAAATTAGACATATTGGATTGTGATGGAGGAGTAACATCAGTGTATGTAGGTTGAGGTTGAGAGTAAGAAAGTGGAGGACTATGATATGTGGGTATGGAAGATGATTGGGTACAAATGGAAGACTCGCAGAGGGAGATATGTAAGAATATTGATTAACGAGATTTCCCCCATGACTAACATGTGTTGGATTAACATTTTTGTGTGAACGTAGTCATGATAGAAGATGTAAATGTACGCACACTAGGCAAGGATGTAGGCATATGAATGGAGTGATTAGATTGACTAGTGGGTTGAGAATAACCAAGGACTTCGACACAACTTTCGATAGGCATGATATTAGTTTTAACAACATAGGAAAGGCCACGCAACAAATCAACACCAATTTTATCACTTTGCACCATTATCTTTAATCCTTCAAGTAATAGGATTGCCTCACTTTTCAGGCATTGTTGACTCATCCATTGTTGAAGATTTTCAAATTCATTGTCAAACTTCTCCAATTGGTCAATGGTAACCCTAGTTAGTGATACATATTCATCATAATAATTATGAAGGGAATGGAGATAAATGATATCATTTGTTGGGTTGGAGGAACCTCCGACATTCTCATGAAATAAGTTATCTAAATTAGGCTCCACATCCTTAGTAATTAAACCTTGGGAAGCCTTTGTTGGCAAGAGACACTATTCTGGTGAAGATTGATGCATAAGAAATTATTAGAAGCTGTCATTGATGGCAAATTAGTTGAAAAATCACGTCTGGTATGTGTAGATTTGATTTACTAGAAGTTGCATTTTTCATAAGGCACAAGTCTAGAAGGTGGAATACAGTAACTGATAGAGCATGAGTACGGTATGTAGATATATATTTTGGTTGTGGTGATAGAGGCAGATGATTTGAGGTTCGAGGTAGCCTATTCTGTAATCATGATATCCGGTGTTGATTCATGAGAGAGATTGAAGGTTCGGTATCTGGTAATTCAGGAAGAAGAGAGCTATTTCAATGTAACCTGTGATCCAAAATCCTTGGGATGATTTTGGTGATTGGTTTCAAGTTCAAGGAGATTGGGCCAACATATATGAAGCTTGTTATTATCTTAAATAAGTCCCCATATGGATAGATTGAGCCGACTCATTGGTTACACGTTTCATTTTGTGTGTTATGTGGTTTTTGGAAGCCAACATCAGAATCGATTTGTTTTATTGGTACAGATATAAAGATCGATTTGGTTGATAATTTTGATGATGATATGTGTGTGAGAAGTCTGTATGAGAAAATGTGTGCAGTTTGGTGAATGTGATTAAAGATTTTGGTGCTCTAGTATATGACAAAGAAGGTAAACAGAGCAGAGAGACAAAACAATTGCAGAAGTCAAATTGAGCTTAACCGGAACTTCTATTTGGCATTAGTAGATGCTATTATTTATTTCAATGTTTATTGTAATCATTTTTAATCAATTATAGGATAGTGAGTCCTCTAGGATGTAGCCCTTTAATGTATTTGAGCAGTGAGCCTGAATGCAAGTGCATTCCTCTTTTTGTAATATTATCACACTCCTGATCAAAGTATAATAATATTGTGGGTTCAAATCCCACAGTGGTTTTTCCTTTTTTAGGTTTCCACGTAAAATTCTTGGTGTTATATTTTTGTGGTTGATTGGTTTATGTTTCTGCACTTTACTTTCATTCTTATGCATTTGGTGGTTAAAGAATTAGTTTAATAAGTTTGTAAATTGCAGATCACTAATTCACCCCCTCTCAATGTTCATTGACTCCAACAACCTTAATTATACAATTTATTCTCACATGAATATTGTAGGTAGGACTAATGGTAACAAAAATCATGCACAAAGGAGGGAAATTTGAATACATAAATTAAAAATTATGATTAAATAATGTAATTTTTTGTAAAGTGATTCATAAAACAATTAATTAAGCAATTTGATTTGTAAATTTGAAAGATGAATGCCTCTAAATCATAGCATAACAAGTCATAAAGATCAGATATGAAAATAAACTTGAAAAATTATGCAACCCACAAGTGAATTTTAGAAATATAAATTAGGGTTTTTGTGAAATCAACCTTTAAATTTACGTAATTCAATTGGAAATAAGATATATGAGTGCAAATTTGAATTAAGATAATAAAACAAAATAAATGACCTAATTGACCATTACATTGGGGAGGAGAGGACTCTAATAGATCTAGCCTTGACATATCTATATTCTAATCAAATTTCAGGCCGCCTTGATGGGGCTCTTTCCTCCTTAAATTGAATTGATTTGAAATTGTTAAAGATTAGGGCAATCTAGTGAACAATTGAAGCAATTTGATAGAATCAATGAGCTACATATGTCATATAGAGTCACTAACCTAGATCCGAGTAGAAGAAGACACTTCAGATATGTTCCCAGAAGTTCTGCCTGATTTTCCGAAACCATGTAGTATCAATTTGCCATGGTCCTTCGAATTTCTCATGACCAAAAGTTGAACCTGTTCATCTTTATGAATCTTGTCGATCCCCCCAAATGCATCTTTGTACCTATTTCTTGCATATAAAATAAGGAGGAAATTGTTGGGAATAGGGATTTGCCTTAGGTCAAACCCCATTTTTAGAATTAACCATGAAATTGAATTGAAAATGTAAATGAAGTATAGTAGTAAAATACTTTCCTTTTGAGGGAAAGGATGAAAAATATCTGAAACACTAATGATATAACTTTAATGAAGTTTTTTTTTGTCTCCACAAAGGAACTAGGGTTTCATGTAGATTGTCTTCATAAATCATAGAACATGAATGTCATCTCCAATGGTTGAATCTTGACTTCACTTCTGCTCTAATGGTTAATAGAATATTGGTTTATTTCTCACGTGAATGTATGATCTCAATTTTTCTCTCTTGAGTTTATTAGGAATTCCAATTAGGTTTGAAATAAGAGGGGTAGACCTCCTTTTATACTTGCTTGTTGAAAATAAAATAAAATTTTTGACCTAAGCCAACACGAAATCTAATTTCCCACTCTTATTAGGTGACCATTCAGAAGGGTCAATTTGGGGCCCAATTAAGGAGCACAGGGCGTATATGCCCTGGTCCTAATTAGTCCTAGGATGTATACAGCCTGTCCTGATTAGGTCAAGGGCATGGATGCCCTGGTCCTACAAGTCAGGGTTCTGGACAAGAGGATCAAATCGGTAGATAGGTGAAAAGGTGACATGAATGAGGGGTGTGAGCAAAATCAGTGCTTTAATCAAGCCTTAGAGGATGGAACACCAAAGTGATGCCAAAGTGAGGACAAAATTGTAGGTGAGTACAATTTAGGACACTACGGTTTCTTTTTAAGGGGAGGAATTTCATTCGATGATAGTGGACCATCTTCTATATAGGTATTGAGCATCTACTATTCGCATATATTCTACATTGAAAAGGTACATTTTGTCTCTCTTCTTCTCTTTTATGGGAGGGATTTTTCCTCAAATGAGGTTGTTCTTATTTTCCAGATAGCATTTTTCTTGTCTTTTCTCTCTTCGTATGGAGGGTTTTTATACCACTAGAATTTTTCCTTTTGTCTATTTATAAATGATTGTATTTGTACATGGGTACCTAACATGATCTTTTAGCAGAGACCCATTTGTGCATCAATTGGGTATATCCTATCTGATTTCACACATTATAGTTTGAACAAGGTACATTATATAACCAATCATTACTTAGGACCTATTCACACATGTTTGAATGTTCAGTTTTTGTAGGCCTCTAAGAATATTTCTAGAAGCTTTTTGTACCCATGATCTTATCCATTAAGTAGTTTTATGCGATATGATTAAGACACTTGTCATCATCCTTCTTTGTCCTTCGGATATAAGAAAGACCTCATTTATGCATTTTAGACCATTTTATTGATCTTTATTGATCTATTATATTGTTCATCTACTATTGATAATTTGTGCTCTCACTTTCCTCTCTTGTAAAAGGATATTTTAATTTTTTACATGATCTTGGGAGCTTGAGTCCTTGAGTGACTCAATGTTATTCTTGATTTTAGCGTTGCGAAAATATGAGGATACCCAACAATTTGTTTCCCATTTATGGTTTTAAAGCTCTATTCACATGCTTTACGAGACAACATTGTCATCTCAAGTGTGTTTGTCCCTTAGTTTTTCCCATTTCTCACTAAGTGTGAGATTTAGGTGTCAATCGGGTTCATAAACCTGATTCACACCAATAGTGTCATAAATTGTACACCCTTATTTGGGTGGTACAATTTCATGCTTAGGTTAGCACCCGCCTTAGTTTGTTTGCATCTTGCTTTTCAAATTCCCTTTAAGAATTTATTTAATTAGTTAAATCAAATCTAAAGTCTTCTTTCATCACTCTACATATCATAAAATTGGGCCCTTAAACATAATTGTGCCCCTTTTTATTTTATTCTCCCAGTTAAGTATTTCATCAAAAGCCCTAATTATGTCCTATTTTGACTTTCAAGGCCCGATTTCGCATATCTAGACCTTGAATTTTTACATACTCCTGGAATTGACTTTAGAATCACAATATCTTGCTTCCCCAAATGTTTGGCAAACAGTTGGTTGGACCTAGAGGTAGCCTCTTGGTCCCGAATTTTTTTCCCTAAATTTTGGGAGTATGTTTTGGCCGTATTTTAATGTTTGAATCCAAGAGATTGAAGAAAAATATCATTTCTAGGTCGACCTATGATCAAAAATAAAGTTAGGGTTTCATACATATAGCCTTTCCTCTCCTCATTTGAAGGATCCACTCTCTAGCAATTTAAGGAGCCTCTTATGGAGTGAAAGTACAAGTTATATGAAGTCTTCATTAGCAAATCAAGCATCTATCAAGTCTACATCAATCATCTTCAACATCAATTAGGAGCTTTGAAGACATTGAAGAATAATTGGAGATCACCAACTGTTGATTGGCTTGTACCTCTCCCTTAGGGTTTGGTATGGTTTCATGTTATTTTCATGTCTTGGCATGAGCATCATAATATTCATTCTCAAATTTACATACATGCTTTAGATCCCTTATTGTATTTGTGATTTGAATAATTTACAGTTACAATTATTTAAGGTTTTCTCTCCTAAGTGGAGGGTAGAACTCTAGATCTACTTTATTGCTCATTTAGGATCTTGCATATACACAAGATTCTTTCACACACATTTTAAATACATTGTTGGCTATTTGTGGAGGTGGAAATCGCCAAAACAAGGGGTTTGACTAAAAACAACCCTAAATAGCCACCTAGAAATTATTTTTCAAGTTGCAGGTGTTGCCATTGAGTTTTCATTGATGTCAACCGGTATTGTAGGCAGGCTGTCGATAGAGGTATGACATCCGGTATGAAGAAGAGTATCAGTATGGTGAAAGACAAATAAAGTATTGAGAAGATTAACATGAAGACTTGTCAACCGGTATGATGGAAGACAAGTAGTTATTGAGACTATCAGTGACTTCACCGGTATGAGGTGAGATGCATGTGTGTGTTAGCATGTTGAGTGACAACTGGTAGAGCAATAAACCAGTCTGGAGGTTGGCTGCTTGTTTTTGATGAAGAGACAGAATGTTAAAGTTATCACAAACCACCGAAGGTGAAGATGTGTTACCGGTGCAGTGTGCACTGTCGGTTAGCAGAAGGAGAAGGTCTCACCGGTAAAGATGTGTACTGGTATGAGTTTGTTGAATGTTCAAAGTATGAATCCACTATGTGATGATTAGCTAAGTTTTTTACCATTATGATGCCATGTGGAGTTGAGGTGGAAAACATGCAGAGGTTGGTGAAGCCTCCATCGACATGGTTGTTGAAATAGCTAGTCGAAATTAATGAAACAACCAAAAATCACAGGATTGTAACTGATTGATGCGGCTCAAGGAAGAAAGAATAATAGAGGAAGATCAGGAAGTAGTTGGTGCCTGGATCAATGCAAAGGAAATCAGATTTCAAGAAGACCTCGAAAAGGAAACAACTGAGCATTTTATGAGTTGACGGATTTCAAGGTATAAAATCATGTACGACATTGTTATCTTTAGCAAGTATGCATTGGATAATGGAAAACATGTACAAATGCATTCCTGGAGTACTGGTGATTGATCCAAGACAGATGATCAGATCTCATGCAGATTGTGTCAGGAAAAGGAAACCCTAACCGCTCCGAGTTTGAATTGTCCTTGGTGGGAAAGCTCAAGTTTAAATATGATGATTTGAAACTGTTGTAGTTGTTGCTGCAGTAAGAAGACAAGTGTGATATTGTTATCTAAGAGCCGAAGAGAAAAACATTTAAAGCGTTTGTGAGAAAAGTATTGATTCACAAGGAGAAGTAGAGCAAATTATTATAAGGAACAATTGGTGAAGAGCGCATTGAACACATAGGTGTTATACCAGTAGAAGTTGTGTCTAATTAAGAGTGATTAAGTGTGAGATAAGAGGAGGAAGAAATTGTGAGAGAGGATTGAGAAAGGTGATCAACAAAGTCAAGTTATAGAGTAGGAGAAGAGGAAACTGACCGGTAAGGCTAAAACCGACAAAGTAGAATATTGTAAGGTTGCAAAACTTCATTTGCAACAGTGATTTCGTTTGTGTATCTCAGTTTTATATTTTTTTCACTAAGTTGTAGCTTAGTGCAGGGGTTGTAGCTCCTTTAGGTTGTAGCCTATAAATTGTGCAAGGGTTGGTGCTCCTTTGAGTTGGTGCTCCTTGGGTTGGTGCCCTAAATATTGTAATCAGAGTTTCATTGAGGCTGGATTGGAGCAGAAGATCTCCAACAACTATTCTCAGTGAGGTTTTTCCCACTTTGGGTTTTTCTCGTATATATCTAGTGTTGTGTGATGTATTCTTGTCCATGTGTTATGTTAATGTTTTAGCAAGTCCTTTCACACATTCTACTTGAAATGGTTAAGTCACCAGTTAGCACCCTATTTGTTCTTTACTTTATCGGTATCTTCCTTTTGAAGAAAAGAGTGTAAATCATTGATTCACCCCCCCTCTCAGTGATCCATTATGTCCAATAGCAGGTGCAGGTACAAAGATCTGACGAATGCACAAATTTTGGGACTAATGGAACACACAGGTGCAGACTTAGCCTCATAATCAAATCCTATTTTTCATGGACCAAGATGTGGCATCCTAGTCTAGGACCAGGGCGTGGCACCCTGGCCCTCCCTGTTTTGCAACATTTTTTGGAAATTTAGCATTCTAGACTCTCAGAATCCAAAATCTAGAAGATCAATTCTATGTGCTATCAAGGACCAAGGCGTGCCATCTTGGTCTTGATCAGTTAGTAGAAAATTTCAGTGCAAGGTGTACATCTGAGTTCCCTTTCCATCTCTATATCCAATCATTTAGTTTCAGATCTGCATGTTTCTATATTTTCAATTCATATTTGCATCCTTTCTCATCTCCTAGTCTAGTTGATCATTGCATCACATTTTGTGCATCTCCTCCTCATAGAAGAAAAGGAATAGAAACCCTAAAGACATTCCTTGACCCTCTCTCTCTTTTACAAGAAGTGGTCAAAGTAAATCATCTCTTCGGTTCTTTCGTATTCCAATGTGTGTGAGGGAGTGGTATTAAGGCTTGGCTACTTGATTTCACTTTCATTTGTCACATTTTGGTGAACCCAACGTGAATCCAACCTTCTTAGATTTTCATTTCTTACTTAGATTTAGTTATTGCGTCTCTCTTTTCATTCAAAAACATAAAAATTCAAAAAAATACATTGTATGCATTGTGTGTTTTAAGTTTTGTATGCACTTTTCATTTCAAAAAAAAAATGTCAAATATTTATTTGTAAGAATTTCATTCATATTATAATGCATTTGCTTATGATTATAATGAGTTTACTAAGGAATAACTTGATGAATCTCTTGATGAGTTTTTATACCCTAAGCCTTCTAAACCTACATTTTTCCAAAAACTAATCAATATTATTACTATGTCATTTTGTAGTTATGATAAAGATAAGTTGAATGGTTCTTCTCATGAATACATTCCTATCACATCATCCTCTAAATCTAGTAACATGATGGTTGACAACAAACCTCTTTATGATGACTTGTCTCCTTTTGATTCTAAACGCAAACCATTCAATTGATATGACCTTGCTATGTTGGATGATGCTCTTAATGAATTTATGTATATTCCAACCTCTTCAAACAAAGATCAATACACATCTAAAAGATTAATCAACATGATAAATGTGAATGAGCATAACTTTCAAACACCTCCTAATAAACCTCTTTTTGTGGTTCAAGGTGCTTGGTAAGGAGTATGATCTTGTTGAACAACTTAAAGCTACTCCCCCCAAGATCTCCCTTTAGGATCTAATTCAAACTTCTTCAACATATCATGGAATGTTACTGTTGGCAATTGAAACTCATTGGATTCATATGTTGTCATTGATGGAAACAAGATTCTATTGAAGGAATATATCGGCACACACTGACATTTGGAGGCATACATCGGCAGTTACTGGCATTGGAGTAATCAGGGTCATCGTCGGCACCGACAGAAGCATCAAGCACTTCGGTGAAGTCGACATCTGTCTAGGATCCAAAAAGTTTTATTTGTAAAATTATTTTTGTATAGGGCCAACATTGAATATATTTTGTATTGTAAGCCAACATAAGGCATATTGTTTGTAAAGGGTATATAAGTTAGTCTATTAGGTCATTTTGACATATGACAAGGTAGTAAAATAAAGTGATGCGAAGGATATGTATGTAGGTCATTTGTATGCGGAAGTTATATCATGCAATGATCATTAGATGGTTTGTAAATAATTCTTGGAGGAAAGGAGATACCGGTAGAAGGGTTCAGGTGAACCGGTACAAAATAGAGCTTTAATCAGAACTCTTTTTGGCATTACAAATGCATTTTGTGAGTTCACCATTACTGTTTTATCTCCGCAGAAGCTTGTAATTAGTGAGACTCTTTTGTGTTGAGTAGTGTGCTCTAGGAAGTGTGCCTTCCTGCATGTGCAGGCCCCCATGCTATGTAATATCTTTCATATGGCCAGTGAATTGATATTGTGGGTCACAAATCCCACTGTGGTTTTTCCTCTTTGAGGTTTTCCATGTATAAAATTTTGTGTATTATGGTGTTCATTCATGTGGCTAGCTTATTTACTTAATGTTATATGTTTCTTCATTTACCAATTTATATGTGTATGTTATAATAAGGTGAAATCTTATATTACCGGCAGAACACTGATTCACCCCCCCACTCTCAGTGTTCTTGGATTCCAATAATTGGTATCAGAGCTTGGTACCTAGAAGGAAGTTTAACATCTTAAGGAAGATCCTGAAACCAGAATCATTGAACATGGCTATGGAGACGCAACTTGAGATGGCACTTAAGGATTATGATGCTGAAAGGAAGAAGAACTTAAAGCTGCAAGATGAATTGAATTTTGCCAATGAATTCACTCTTGTTCTGCAAGAAAGGTTATCATCAACTCAAGCTAAGAGGAAGGAACTTTTGCACAACCAGGATGATGAAGAGAAAAATGCACTTAAGGAACAATGTCAGAAACTAAGTCAAGCAAACATGCTCATCAAGAATGAAATGCAAGACCTGATTATGAGGATGTCAAAAGATATTGATGACAAAAAGAAGAAGGAATAATATATTTTTGTATCTCTAAAGAACAAATTTGAAGAATGTAGTAGATTGGCTCATGAGAATAATCTGTTGAGAACTGATTTGGTACAATCCTGAAATAATGAACAAGAGCTAGAGAGACAAATATTTACTCTTAAATATGATCTGACTATTGCAAGTGAGTATAAAGAAAAATTCAGGATTAGTGTTGCATAGTTGGATGATTTATTGAAAAGACAAAGGCAGAGTGAAGATTCTAGAGGACTTGGATTTGTACAAGGTAAAAGCTCTAGTACTGCAAATGAAGATCAGACAATCAGTATACAAAACTCATCAGACCAGAGGAAACTGGTAAGGCAATCTAATGCTTACAAATTCAATGCTAGATGCTTTGTTTGTAATAAATTTGGGCATATGGCTAAACAATGTATAAATAAAGAAAATCAAAACTACAATTCAGTTCTTGGTTAATGCACAAATTGAAATAAATATGTTCATAAATCAGAAGATTGCAAAATGAATGTTAAATGTCATGCATGTGGAAAGTTTGGACATTTGGCTAATCAATGTATGTCAAGGAATGGCACCAGATATGTCAAACTAATTCAAAAGAACAATGTTACATGTTATGCATGCAACAAAATAGGTCATATTGCTAAGTATTGCAAAAGCAAGACTAAACCGATTAGCAATGATAAAGAAAATGAGAAAGGAAAGTAGAAGGTAGATGAAATACAACAAGATCACACCAAGAGATGGGTTAGAAAGTCTGAAGATCGAAGTGGAGATGCAACTACACCGACAACTGCACCATTAGTAGAATAGAGCATTCCTGCATTGGTAGGAAACTCAACTGATAACTGAGGAATACGCATTAGGGGTTGGAAAATTCATTGCAAATCTTGCATATTCCGCAGAAGAGATCTAGAAAGAGATCTAGAGAGTTGTATTGATCATTGATGGAGGTTTATCCAACATAAAATTATGAAACCGACATCCGGTAGGGCACACTGCTATGCATTTATGACAGTGATGAATTAGGGTTTACTCACTGATAAAAAGGGAAAATGGACTCATTTTCACTCATCCAGCACTTGAGAAAACTAGAGCAAAGCAAAGGTGAATCACAGGTGATCAAGAGCGAGCAAAGGCATTCTAAAAGATTTCCAATAGTTATCTAAGAAGTAATCAAAATCTTTCAACCGACAATTGTTATCAAGGTATTTCTTTGAAATGGCATCCGGATAATCATCTTCTCCTACTTTCATTGTGAATCCCACTGTTGTTGAGGTAAAGGATAGGCTTAGACATATTTTCAAGGAAGTTCCTTAAATTGCAATGAAGGAAGACTCTTCTAGCGCATTTTTGAGGGTTCCTGATGGCGTAGTTTATGTGGAAGATGTCAGGGCGTATATTCACTACACCTTGGACGATTCAAGCACTAAGGAAATCAAGGGAATGTATCAATTTTTGATACTCAGTAGCTCTAGAACAATCAAGCCAGAATATCAAATCATTGAGGACCTAGGGTTAATCAGAATCCTATATATACCAGTATTCAAGGATGAAATGATTAGATATGTTTTCAGAAGGGTCCATAATAAATTCATCTGGCTGGATCAGCCTCACATGATCATCAAAGAAGCAATTTAGGTGGTCACCGGTTTACCCAAAGTTGGACAGGAACCAGGAAAGAATATCTCCAATACTGAGGTCAAAAATATCATCAGCGCAACCCATGATGGAAGGTTGATGAGGGTCAACACCATCAAAGATATAGATGTGGAATTTTCTAGCATGATCATCGACTACAAGGTAACACAATCAAGTCAATTGA
The DNA here is from genome assembly GCF_030272615.1 of Cryptomeria japonica. Lineage (NCBI taxonomy): Eukaryota > Viridiplantae > Streptophyta > Pinopsida > Cupressales > Cupressaceae > Cryptomeria > Cryptomeria japonica. The sequence goes on from NC_081410.1 coordinate 197,737,161, forward strand.
AATCTATTGCTAGTTCTTGTATCCATGTTGCATATCAAATGATAAAGAATAATGGAAAGTATGATTTGTGTGAATGGTTAAGAAGTGAATTAATGTTAAATCTTGGCAAGATCAAAGGGGTTAAGAAAGGAACTTTCTGGTTTGGCAATCTTATTGTCTGCTTGATGTTATATTTCATGAATGAGCTACCAAGTTTGGGGAAGAAACATTGGGCTCATGACATACCGATAGGCATGCAAATCAAAGATGCAATCACCAGTCTTGGATGTTGGCATTGCACACTCTAATGGTAGTTAAAGGTGATTGAAGGTGTTATCATTGATGGCAACCTTTCAATCTTATGGCACCGACAGGCATCGGCATTGGTAGACTCTACACCGACAGATAGTTCACCGATAGTGACAATAATGTTTACCGACACCCTAACCAACAGGATTTTGATTATTGTATTTTGTATTTAATTGTAATATCTTTTTGTAAGCCAACATGGCATGTTGTAATAAGACTCATATATAAGTATGAGATCTTGTAGATTGTTTTGTGTGATACATGATAGAGGATAGATATGATGGATATGTAGAGTGAATATTAAAGCAGATTTTGTAGAAGGGTTTATGGTTATTGTATGAGCTTAAACCGGTACTAAACCTAGCATAGTAGATGCTTTTTTGTAGTACTACATTATATTGGATTATCATAATCCATTTTGTAAGTCAGTGAGAGTTTCTTTTGTAATTGAGTAGTGAGCTCTAGGTAGTTGGCCTTCCTGCATGTGCAGGCCCCTCTTGTAAGTAATATCTAGTCATTGGCTAGTGAGTGAATATTATGGCTCACAAATCCCACCGAGGTTTTTCCCACACCGGGTTTCCTCGTTAAACATCTTGTGTTATGGTGTGCTTTCTATGTTATCTTTATTGTTCATATTTACTGCATTAATTCTTGTTTACCAGTACACTGTTTTGGAATGCAAAATACTTAATAAGGTCAAATATTTTCTTAACTGGTTAGATACTGATTCACCCCCCCTCTCAGTATCTTTGGGACTATCATCAATCCTAACATTGGTAGCAGGAGCGATGAGAATCTTTGGGGCTTCTTTAAAACTTTTCAAGAGAACATTAGACTAAGGGAGAGAATCTCCAAACACATTGTGGAGAAATACTCCATTGAAATCTGCTTCATGGTAAAAATAGATGAGACACTCATGGAAGCGGTGGAACCTAGAACAATATGGGTCACTGAATTAGGTTATGAAGTTGATGACATCATCTTGGAACTATATGCTCCTTTAGATGACAAGGCTGAACACTTTAGCACTACAAAAGAAAAGGCTCTTGAGGTTAAAATTGGTTTCAACAAGAAAAGGAAGGAAAAGAAGATAGAGAAAAAATTTTCCTTCGTTTAGAATGTAATTCACAGGATAGATACAAAACTAGGTTCTGGATCTAAACTGGTAGATCAACTGGGAATGGCAGTTGCGAAAACTGTAGTGAAAATTTCTCCTAAGGTAAAGAGGCTAGCAACTTTCATATCTCCTATCACTTATGATTCTGATCTAGAGGATAATCAACCTCTTGCATTCAGAATGGTACAGAGGAAGAAAGCTAACAAGCCTCCGGTAGAAGAGAAGAAGGTGGAACCAAGAAGGAAGCTAGTAAGAAAGGTAACAACAACATCCACACCTCTGACAAGGAAACCTACTCAAAAGAGGAAGCCTGCTCCATCTGCTCTTGCAACTCCCAGCAAAAAGAAGAGTAAGAGTGATGAAGCAATTGGATCTGGTAATATGACTTGTGTAGAGTTAATTGATGAGGTAACAAAAGATGGAATTTTGAAGAATGTGTCAAATTTATATGAAGATTTAGATGACAATGAGCAAAATGAAATAGAAGAAGCAATTTTTTTACATTTAGACATATATAAGAAGGCTTTGGTGGATATTTTGAAGGAAATTCCTTTCTCATTGTATAATAAGTTAGATGCAAGGAGATTAGATGCAATCAAGAGGGACTGGGAGATTAAAGAAGTTCAACCTTCGAGTATGTGTGGTTCTGTAAATAATGAGGAAATGAAAAGATGTATAGAAGTTTCAAATAGAACAATCTTTAGTAGCAAACCCCAACAAATAAGATTAATGATGGGTAGAGTCAGTGAAATAATAAATGAGACCAGAGATGGTTGAGCTAAATTATTCCAAAAGAATCTTGATTTCCTTCCTTCTCAAGAAGAATTTTCTAAGGCAACAGCTCCCACCATTCCAGACAAATCTAAAGGGAAAGGAATTTTGGGAAGTTCAAATCAAATTTTGAATGAACCGGGAGTTAATCCTAAAACTGATGAGAGTGTACAAACTAAATAGAAAGAGACAACATTTATACAATTTGAGCAAGGTGATATAGGTAATGTACAGGATACTGATAATATTGTGGATAATATTCCATCAACAGTCTCAAATACTGCACCAAGTGGCGAAGCCACCGATGCAAAAGAGGATGAGAAAAGGGACACACCGAGAGAGGATAAGGAGAAGATAGTAAAGGAAAAGGAGACTGAATTGACAATTGATTCCCCAGCAAAATTTTTGGCAATTGACACTTCTCAAGTTGAGAAGAAATCAATCACAGAGATGAGTCCCACAGAGCTAATGATGATGGCTACTCAAAACCTAATGAAGGAAGGATCTATAGACAAAGGAATAATGGATCAGTCAATAAAATTTTTGCATAGATTGATTCCTGATTGTATGATTGAAAATGAAGCAAGCCCTTCCAGAAAGCTTAAGGCATTGAAAAAGCACATATCTAAAAACTTTCAATCATTACAGTAGATTTCTGATAGGAAAGAACTTGAAAGATTTACTTTGGCTAAGAAAGTCGCTTTTAACAAGATTATTGAGATAGAAAATAGGAAGGTTGAAGAGAAACTTATACTTATTGAAAATTCTTTGAAACAATGTACTAACATCTATAGGGTTTCTTGTAATATAGAGATTCTTGCAACAAATGTAGATAAGAGGATAAAGGAGTTACAAGAACAGATTGCTAATATTGCAGATTTTTTTGATGGACTAACTTCACTTAAAACATCCATTGATGGACTAATTTTGACTTTGGAGAACCAAATTTTTGCTTTTGCAAAGGAAAGAGACAAGATTATTTGGAGAGAAAGAAGTCTCAAAGGTTTGGTGAGTCCAAGATTGGATTCACTTGGTGTACATAAGAAGGAATGCATGGATATGCTTGCAAATCCCACACCGACAGAAGTCACTGAGAAAGAAACACTAGCACATCTATTGAGTGGACTTGTATTCATATCTGGAACACTCAAAACTCGTTGGGATACCTATATACAATTACTAGAGAAATCTTACTCAGAAATCTTGAAATTGGTCAAGCTCCGGTAAAGTAATCTGTAATTATTCTTTCAATTCTTTCACTGGTCTTTGGCATTGATGCCAAAGGGGTACTGTATATTATGTTAAAAATATATATGTATATAATCCTAGGGGAAGGATATCAGACAGAGTGTATATTCAGCTCAGGGGGAGCATGTTTCAGTTGAACTGTTAGGGAATCCATTTTTCACATGAGTGTTGCCATCAATGCCAAAGGGGAAGATTGTTGGCAAATGACACTCATTGGATTCATATGTTGTCATTCATGGCAACAAGATTCTATTGAAAGCATATATTGGCAAACACCGACATTTGGAGGCATAAACTGGCAAATACTATCATTAGAGTAATCAGGGTCATCACCAACACCAGCACCGACATCCAGCACTTCAGTGAAGCCAACATTAGTCTGGGATCCAAAAAGTTTTATTTGTAAAATCATTTTTGTATAGGGCTGACATTGAATATCTTTTCTATTGTAAGCCGACATAAGGCATATTGTTTGTAAAGGGTATATAAGTCAGTTTGTTAGGTCATTTTGACATATGACAAGGCAGTAGAATAAAGTGATGTGAAGGATATGTATGTAGGTCATTTGTATGTAAAATTTATATCATGCAATGATCAATAGATGGTTTGTAAAGCATTCTTGGAGGAAAGGAGATACCGGTAGAAGGGTTCAGTGTTTATGAACAGGTACATAACAGAGCTTTAACTGGAACTCTTTTTGGCATTGTAGATGCATTTTGCGAGTTCACGATTACTGTTCTATCTCAGCAGAAGCTTGTAGTCAGTGAGACTCTTTTGTGTTGAGTAGTGTGCTCTAGGCAGTGTGCCTTTCTACATGTGAAGGTCCCCATTCTATGTAATATCTTTCATATGGACAAATCCCACCATGGTTTTTCCTCTTTGAGGTTTTCCACGTATAAAATTTTGTGTGTTATGGTGTTCATTCATGTGGCTGGTTTATTTACTTCATGTTATATGTTTCTTCATTTACCGGTTTATATGTGTATGTTATATTAAGGTAAAATCTTATATTACCGGCAGAACACTAATTCATCCCCCCCTCTCAGTGTTCTTGGATTCCAATAGTTACAAGATGCTTTAAAGACATTAGATGTCCCACTCGTAGTGACATCTAATAATATGGCTTCTTTGATTAACTCAATGACAACACCTAAAGCTTAAATTATGTTCACCCAAGATGAGTTACCTCCTCGCGAGGTTCAACACCAATATGATCCTCTTATGATTGCGGTTCTTATCAATGGTAATGTTATAAGATGAACCCTTTTGGATAATGGATTTGGCCTTAACATTTGTAGTGTCAATCTATTGCATAAGATTAAAGTGGATACTTATCTCATCAAACCTAACTCTCTGACTGTTTCTAGCTTTGATAATGTGGCTAGGTATTCGCTAGGTATTATAACCTTACCTATTAAGATAGGACTTGTTATCTTATGCACACCTATTAATGTCATGCCTGATAATTTGACTTATAATTTGTTGTTAGGAATACCCTAGATTCATAATATGCAATTTGTTCCTTCCACTTTGATAGGCAAGTTAATTTCATTTGGAACAAGATGTATACTTTATTTGTCAATACCAATCTTCAATCTTGTTTGCAAACATCTTCTTCTAAGTCTTCCTCAACTATTTCTTCTCCAACCATTTCGGATTCTTCCTCTAACATCCCTTCTTCCTTAAATACCCATGTGCCCTCCAGTGAGTCCAAGGCTCCTGAAGAGGATTCTACCCAATCTGAATATTTTCCCAAAGATATATTTTCTCCCAAAAGGGTACTCTCAGATGACAATTGGGGATCTCTAGACTTTAATCCTAATTTTGTGGGAAAATATAGGGTCTCCTTGAAATAATCTAAGATTGAGAAGGAGAAAGATAAGGATGAACCTAAAAATCAACCCACTTTGTCCAAACCAATTACTAAAAACTTTATGGCTGCTTTCACTTCTACACCTTCACCTATTTCTATTTCAACCAATTTTGACATTCAAACCTATGAGAACTCACCTTCCCTTATAGAAATGGTTAACCTCTTTGGTTATGGTTTCCGTATCTTAGCTAAGAGTGGATATAATGGAAATGGTTGTGGTGCTCAAGAACAAGGGATAAAATTTCCTATATAGAACAATGTTCGTGAAACATCTTTTGGACTTGGATATAATCCCTTCAAACCCATGAAAGCCTCTAAGAGACCATCTATTAGTGTTAATGTCATTTCCTCTTCCTCCAAGTCTCTCTCACAAAAGTATCCTGAGTATATGGACTTTGACTCTAGTGTTTTGTCTTTGGATGTCTTTTCTATCGATGAGTCCTTGGTTGAGTTTCTAGGAGCTTATGATAGCCTTCCTCGTTACCACCATAATTGTGGATTTCCCTATTCTTTAAATATAGAAGCATACTTTGGGAAAGATGTCAAATTGATCAAAGGTGACAATGAGAAAATTAAGCTGTTACCTCAACTAATGAGTATCCCACAACAAAGAAATATTCTTATAAGTGATACTATCGATGTTAAGATGGATCCTAGTAAGGAAGAAAAGATTATAAAGATTGGACAGTGCTTAACTAACAAAGAACAAAAGGAATAATCTCAGTTACTATAAGAATTTCCTGATATTTTTTCTTGGATATACTTTGACATGCTTGGAATTGATCCTAAGATTGTTACTCATAACATTGTCTTAATCCTTGATGCTAAACCTGTGAAGGAAAAAATTAGAAAGATGAATCCTAAGATAGCTTTGCTTGTTAAAGTTGAAATTGAAAAACTATTAGATGCAATATTCATTCGCCCTATTAATTATTCCCCTTGGATCTTAAACATCATTGTTGTGGAAAAACATGATAACAAGATTAGGATGTGTACTGAATTTTGAAATCTCAATAAGGCTTCTTTGAAAGTATTTTTCGCTTCTAAACATTGATATGATAGTAGATTCTACTGCTGGTCATGCTTTGTTATCTTTTTATGAATGGTTTCTCAAGATATAATTAAACTTTCATTAATCCTCAATACCAATTCAAAATTGGTTTGACCACCCCTTGGGGAACGTTTTGTTGGGTTATGATGCCTTTTGGATTGAAAAATGCAGGCGCTACCTATCAACACGCTATGAATCTCATCTTTCATGATTACATTCACAAAATCTTAGAAGACTACGTTGATGACATCTTAGCTAAATCTATACTTTGTCAAGACCATGTTAAGATCCTTTGTCAAGTCTTTAAGAGGATTCATAAATACAACATGCTCTTGAACCCTCGAAAATGTGTTTTTGGTGTGGATAGTGGAAATCTATTAGGGTTCATAGTCTTGCATCATGGTATTGAGGTGGTTGCAAATAAAATATATGCCATAGTTAATATACCATCTCCTAGAAATATTTCACAATTGAGAAGTTTGTAAGGAAGGATACATGCTATTCATAGGTTTGTTTCATAGCTTGTGGATCGAACTTTCCCCTTCACTCAACTGCTTAAGAAAAAACACCACTTTCCAATGGAAAGAGGATCGTCACCAAGCCTTTGAGGATTTGAAATCTTATTTGGCTAATCTTCCTATCCTACAACCTGTTTTTCCTAATAAGTCTTTTCTCCCATACGCAATTTCTTCTTTGCAAGCTCTCGCAACTTTATTGGTGCAACATAATAGTGATCGTAAAGAATGCCCATTTTATTACATAAATCACACTTTACTTGATTATGAGGTTCAATATACTATGATAGAAAGTAAATGCCTTGCTCTTGTCTTTGTGACTCAAAAGTTAATACATTACCTTTTGAATGATGAGGTTCATGTAATCATCAAATTTGGTCCCTCAAAACATCTCTTCTCTAAGACAAAAATTTCAAGGTGTTTAGCAAAATGGGTTATGATGTTGACAAAATTTTACCTTAAATTTATCTCTCAAAAGGAAATTAAAGGACAAGCATTGACTGACCTTTTAGCTAAAGCCCCTTCTCTTCTCGCATTACCAAATCAAGAATCTTTTCGCAATGAATTTTTTCTCCCTATTGACGCTGACGAAACTTGGGAGTTGTATTTCGATTGCTTTAGGTGTCGTACAGGCTCGAGGGCAGGTGTTATTGTGGTATCTCCTAATGGAAAACCTATTCCCTTATCTTATCATCTTAATTTCCTATGCAACAACAACATTGTTGAGTATGAATTCCTTATAGATGGTCTTAAAGGGGCTTTAGCTTTGAATGTTAAGCATATACACATCTATGGGGATTCTCAATTAATTATTAGACAAATTACATGGGTTTATCAGGCTAAGCAAGATAAATTATCACAATATCGAGACCTAGCCATATCCTGGTTAAAAAAGTTCACCTCCTACAACATTGAGCTTGTCCCTCAAAATGATAATTGACATGTTGATGCAATGGCATGTGTCACTTCTCTTGTATCCTTAAAGGACTCTATGGTGGACCTTAAATTTGTTATTCACAACCTTTTTGGTCGAGCTATTACTGATAATTCTAGTGATGTGGCTTATTGCTATGTTATAGACTCTAATGAGTGGTACTCACATATCTCAAGATACTTGATCATTGGTGTTTTTTAGATTCTACAAGTAAAAATGCTAGAGCTAGAATTTGTAAATTAGCTACACAATACATTATCTTTTCTAATGCCCTTTATAAAAGAAGCTACAATGGTCTTCTCCTCCGCTGTCCTATAAAAACCAAGATCTCGATTGCCCTTGAGGAGGCACATTCAAGTGCTTGTTCGGAGCATTTTGGGGGAAAATCCTTAGTCCAGGGGTTACTCTGAATGGGATACTATTGGCAAACCATGGAAAAATATTCCTTTGTGTTTGTTAAAAGGTGTCATCAGTGTCAGCAACATAACAATTTAATCCATGCTCCTATGCAAGAAATTAGGTCACAAGTGGCCACTTGGCCCTTTTTCTTATGGGGTTTGGATCTTATTGGAAAAATTTACCCTCCAATCTAAGGACATACTTTCATTATAACTTCTATAGATTATTTTACGAAGTGGGTAGACCACTAACACTGAAGTAATTTGTCAGTTTCTTTTAGAAAACATAATTTCTTGATTTGGTATACCTTCCACTTTGGTCTCTGACAATGGGACTTCATTCAAGAACAAAAATGTGAAGAAATTCCTTGAGAAATATCACATTCAACATCGCTTTTCAACACCTAATTATCCTCAATCTAATGGTAAAGCCGAATCCTCTAATAAAATTATCGAGAAAATTCTTTGTAAGATTGTAAATAAGCATGGTAAGGATTGGCAAACCTAGTTGACTTATGCCCTTTGGGCCTATCTAACAAGTATGCACATAGCTATAGGTACTACTCCTTATAATCTTTTTTATGGCATTGATGATATTATGCCTTTGGAGTTAGAGATTCCTTCGCTAAAAGTCTCTCTTAAGGGTATAATCAACAATGACTCCTATCGGGAACACTATCTTCAACAACTTGAAATGCTTGATGAATAGAGCATAAACACTCTTGAGCATATCCAATCATATCATAAATCCTTATAGCAAAGTTACAATGACAAGGTTTTTCAGCGTTCCTTCTCAATAGACAATCTAGTGCTTTATGAGAATCAGTGTAATGTGAATGCCTTACCAGAAGAAAGAGGAAAGTTTAGCCCAAACTAGCTTGGTCCATACATCATTACTAAGGTTTATGGGTTAGGAGATCACAAAATACCAAATGTGGAAGGTATGCCTCTCAAGGAACCCATAAATGCTATGCATCTTCATAGATACTATGCTTAATTTCCTTTATTTTCTTTCTCTCTTTTTTCCTAAAATTGTATGATATATTAGCATGTCTTGATTAAATCGTGTTGTGTTAAATCATTGTTATTTGATCTGTATTGCTTTTTTCTTGATAAACATCTTTTTTAAAACTTAATTGTCTTGAATTCATTATGTAATTTTTACGGAATTTACATTTTCTTATGCTAGCTTATCATGAAATTTTCTTTATGTGTTTGGGCTAAGATACATCATGTTGTGTTTAATGAAACCTTTGATTAGATCACATCAGTTATGTAGTCCTTAACTTAAACACATTTCTATACATCACCAAATTTTGTATTTAATTAAATACTTAGTTATTTAATTAGATCACACATGTATCAATTTAATCATGAAGTATTGAGAAATCAATTGCTTGAGAATTAAATGAGACATACATGTACATTTCCGAATTTGTTACTTTTGATCAAAGAAATATACATTGTTTTTGCAAATTAAAAGAACACATTTGTGACCAAAAATATTATATATGTGTATATATCATCAAGGGTTTGAGGTACATCATATACAAAATAGACCACTAGATACAAATGTGGCCTCTTCTATATCAACATTATCTATGGTTGGTGGCTACCCAAGCCCTCTGGTCCCTGTCATGGTGGTCCCATGGGACTATAATGAGAAGAGGACCGTGAGTGACTCCTAGAAGAGCTCTCTGATCTCAATCCATAATTATTCCTCAATACATGGCTTACTCTGCCTGGGCCTCCGATAGCTCACGTTGTAGCTCCTCCCTCTCCTCTCGTCCGATCTCTAGCTCTCTTAAAATTGAATCAAATAGATCCTCATGTTGTCTGATGCTCTTGTGGGGTCTATGCATGATCTATGAAGACCGAGGAATACATGAAATAGTGACGATGTCAGATAGGGTCTACCTGATAAGAGATTGCCACTCTTGTACTTTGGATGTAGAAGAGAGAATATAGATTAATCATATAGAAACCATTATTTAAATCAAAGAACTCACTTAAATGAAGGGGTCTTTACTTGGATCACCCTCCTGCCAGTGTGGGTCATGCGCTACATCTACCTCTGATCTAGAGCCACTTCCCTCTCCTTTCTTGTAGTGTCTCTGTACTCCAGAAGGTGGTACTATTGGAGATGATCGATGCAAGCTCGAGATGGGTCTCATGGTGTCTATCGCCTCCTCTCTAATCGCCGCTACTGGTGGTTCTAGGGCTATGGTTTTATCTCCTCAATGATGGGGGAAATCCTCCTCCTCCTCATTCTCCTCCTCCTCCTATCCTCTCTGATCATCCTCCTCATCCTCCTCTTCTCCTCCCTCATTATTCTCTCCTTGTCCTCCCTCCCCACCCCTATCTGCATCATCACCATCATTGCCAGCCTCTATCTCTTGTTTCTCTCCCTCCTCCTCTCCTTCATCTTTGTGATCATGTTCATTTACGTCACTTGGATCCTTAGATGCCTCATGATCCTCGCAACTGGAATCTACTGCCCGCATATATGGACCAGGGTTACCCCTCGAATAGTCTAAAGAAAATATGGATTTGGGGTAAGTCCTGTCCCACCAAGTGATATACCTATGATGGACTCCCATATCATCATGAAAAGGGACATAAGCATCCCACTCCTCATCATCTAAATCTGCAAGCTCCACATCATCACTCGTACACCTAGGAATCACTCTCAGTCTCGCAATAACTCGAGAGTGTCAAATAAAGATCGAGACGTCTAAAGGAACACCCTACTCTATCCCAAACTATTACCTAGCATGGTCAAAGTAGACTATGACCATGATGTAACTATGGTGTCCCTCTAGGAGGTGATCCTTCTGCACAAGCCAAAGCTTTCTGCATTGGTTTGGGCAAGTGGCCATTTGTCGATATGGTATCCAACAAATGTCATTTGCTCTCAATCTATCGATGACAACTCTCCAATATAATAGATCACCATTCTGTCATGGTCTGGTAAGTGGGTAAGAAAATGATCTAGGCACATCTGCATTCACGTCAACTAGTACTCATGTTGGCCTAGTACATGTGATGTGCTCAAACATCCCAACCTGCAAAAGGGTGCATGTCATCAAACTACTCCCCTTGCCATAGACATACTCTCCTAGATTATGGTAGAGATGAGCTAACATTTTCTGTCCCTTGGAGAACACTATTTGTTGCTCCTCCATCACTCGGATAGCATAAGTGAGACCCCCATGCATGTGACTACCTTGTCCATCAGGGCATATGGCTATCCCTACAAGTCTATCATGAGTCTCCTCATGATTGGAATGGTGTTGATGGGGTGTAGTAACCAATGGATCATAATTTGACCCCTCATCTTGCTAGGCATAGATTGTCTGATGTAGTACATCTTCTCCCTCCTAAATGATGATGGTGGCTGACCTATCTGATACCTCAATGTCCGTCCTCTAATGGGAAGTCTTAGTATGCAGTACACATCCTCAAGAGTGACCATCATCTCCCCTATAGGTAGGATAAATGTGGAGGTATTTACATCCCATCTCTCCATAAGTGTCATAAGAATTGTTGGATGATACTTCATGGATGGTATGTTGCATATGTACCACAACCCTACTGCATAAAGTATCTCTCTGTCATCCTAAGACAATTAGAAAATCTATCTCTACAGATTCCTATATGTACGTCCAACAGTGTGCTCTCACATGTACAATAATATCTACAAAGTCAATAATCAACAATCAATACCATGTTTGCAAACTAAATCAATTAACTCAGGATTGAAAGCCTAATCCATTGACTGCCCTTGGTCACCCTTTTTAGGGTCTAGGGTGCCATAGAAGGACTAGGGTGCTATGGGAGGACCAAGACACCCAAATAGGACCATGGCACCCAAATGGGACCATGGCACCCTATTGGGGGGCTCAAGCCAAATCAAACTTTCCTTTCTACTAAAAATTCAAACATCGGTCAACAAAAAGTATGAAAGTGGTTGAATGGACTCACCTCGTCCAGCGGACGATCTGCGATTCCCCTACTACTCCATCCTCCATGGTCGGATAACCTGTTGGTTGGTCCAATAATCCATGACCTATTACTAAATCAGGATCAACATCCGGTCCATCCCCTCATTTTATGGAATCTGATATGTGGATGAGTAGTGAGTAATCGTAGCCAGTCATGAATGTGACAAGATTGGTTTGAGATGGTCGACTCACCCCTACGATTCCCTCCCACCTTATTCTAGCGTATTATAGCTTACTCTAGCAATTTTATCCACAGAAAATAGTAGGACTAAATTAATTACTGATTAATAACTATAGATGCCACCCAATTCTGAAATGGATAGTCGACCTGGCCATGCATCCCTTATCAATGTAGCACAATTGGTCTATTGCAAATAAGACAAAAAGTGAGAAAATGACAGATGAAGGTGTCATTTTCACTATTTAAGAGCTATACACTTTTCAAAACCCTAATTTTTGCATTTTCTCCATAATCATCCATATCTTGGGTTAGAGAACTCTGATTTTTGTGCCATTGGTGGCATTGGAATCATGATCCAATTCTCTTTCTTACGAAATATTCCATGATATTCTTTGACCTTATATTGAGCCTTGTTGCAAGCATTAATCATTATCTCTCTTCACAATTCATTGTGGTAAACATGATACCCTGTTTCACCTCACTAATTAGCAAGCCGAAATAGGGGAGCATATTGCTACTTGCAAATTTCATCACTTCCCTAGTAATAATTTAGTTGATTTTGTGATTTTATCTAGTACGTGGTTTTGTAGGTTGTGGTTCCTAATAGTGTACTACAGATACCACTGGGGGCTTCATCTGACACCTTATGGATATATCCTTTTTCATGAAATGTTTGCTTTTCTATACTTTAGCTTGCATATGCACGTAGTGTCATATGACCGCTAAAGTTGGGGCTAAATGTAGCATCATAAATTATACATCCTTAGTTTGGTGGTACAATTTCATGCTTAGGTTAGAACCTGCCTTAGTGTGTTTGCATCTTGCATTTCAAATTCTCTTTAAGCATTTAATTAAATAATTTAATTAAATCTAAAGTCTTCTTTCATCACTCTACATATCATAAAATTGGGCCCTTAAACATAATTGTGCCTCTTTTTATTTTATTCTCCCAATTAAGTATTTCATCAAAATCCCTAATTTTGTCCTATTTCAACCTTCAAGAGCCCAATTTCGCATATCTAGACACCTTGACTTTTCACATAATCCTAGAATTGACTTTAGAATCACAATATCTTGCTTCCCCAAATATTTGGCAAAACATTGGTTGGACCAAGAGGCGGCCTCTTGGTCCCAAATTTTTCTGCTCAAATTTTGGGAGCATGTTTTGGCGGTATTTTAATATTTGAATCCAAGAGATTGAGGAAAAATATCATTTATAGGTCGACCTATGATCAAAAAAAAAGTTAGGGTTTCATACATATAGCCTTTCCTTTCCTCATTTGAAGGATCCACTCTCTAGCAATTGAAGGAACCTCTTATGGAGTAAAAGTGCAAGTTATCTGAAGTCTTCATCATCAAATAAAGCATCTATCAAGTCTGCATCAATCATTTTCAACATCAATTAGGAGCTTTAAAGACATTGAACAATAATAGGAGATCACCAACTGTTGATTGGCTTGTTTTTCTCCCTTAGGGTTTGGTATGATTCCATGTTATTTTCATGTCTTGGTATGAGCTTCATAACATTCATTCTCAAATTTACATCCATGTTGTAGATCCCTTATTACATTTGTGATTTGAAGCATTTACGTTTACATTTACAATCATTTAGGGTTTGCTCTCCAAAGTATAGGGTAGAACTCTATATCTATTTTCTTGCTCTTTTAGGATCTTGCATATACACAAGATTCTTGCACACACATTTTCAATACATTATCAACTATTTGTGAAGCTGGAAATCACCAAAACAAGCAATTTTACTAAGGCAAAACCCTAAATAGCCACCTAGACACCATTTTCAAGTTGTAGGTGCAGGTACAAAGATCTCACAAACAAACAAATTTAGGGACCGACAAAACACACAGCTATAGACTCTGCCTCAAAAGCAGATCCAGCTTTTCTAGGACCAGGGTATGGTGCCCTAGTCCTCCCTATTTTGCAACATTTTTTAACAATTTAGCATTTCAAACTCTCATAATCCAAAATCCAAAAGATCAACTCTCTGTGGTGTGAGGGACCAGGGCGTGGCATCTTGGTCTTGATTAGTTAGAAGCAAATTTCAGTGACAAGTGCACATCTGAGTTCCCTTTTCAGCTTTGTTTCTAGTCTTCAGTTTTAGATCTGCAAGTTTCTACATTTTTAGTTCATATTTGCATCCTTGCTCATCTCCTATCCTAGTTGATCATTGCATCACATTTTGCGCATCTCCTCTTCATACCAACAAAGGAATAGAAACACTAAAGACATTCCCTCACTCTCTCTCTTTGTTACAAGAAGTGGTCAAAGTGAATCATCTCTTAGGTTCTTTTTGTATACACATAAAAATTGGCTATGAGCAATTAAATAAATATTTTATATTTATTTAATAATTATTCTTCTATTAAATAGTTAATTTGAAAAGATTAATTTATTTAATTCATTTTCATGTCTTTCTATTAATTAATATTTTATTCATTAATTAATCTATCCTATTCTTCTAATTAATTAAATATCTAATATTTAATAATCTCCTCCAATCAATTAAATATCTAATATTTAATAGTTGTTCCCCTATCCTATAGTCCCAAATATTAAATAATTCCTAAATTATTTAATCCCTTTTCCAACTCACCCTCCATCTCCACTTCATCTTCCCTTTGCCAACTCATCAAACATGTGGCTAAGGAAATTAATATTTCTTAAATATTAATTCATCATTTATCTCCAACCTCCAAACTCAATGAAAATTGTGTACGTACACATATTTCATAACCATTTCCTATATTCTCTCCAACACCCCCTACATCTTAGGAAGGACTTGAGTCCACTTGTCCTTTCATTCCTAAATTTCCTCCAACCATCCCTAGATTCCCTCAGTCAGCAAGCCAATCAAGGTGAGATGAGTGACACTTATCTTCTCCTTCTCCCTTTCTCTCAACCTTCACCTTTTCTCACAGCCATCCAAATCTGTAGATCTGATCATGACCGTTTATCTAAGCCACATCATCTCATCCTTTCAAAGTCTATAAAATCAAGAGGTTCAGTTGAGAGAGAGTTAGACTTCAAGAGACTTCAAGTGCATTTTGCAAGCTAATCATATGCATCCGTGAGTTTTAGTTTTGAAGCAAATAGCAATTATCATATAATATCATTTAGCATAATCATTTTAGCATAATCATGTAGCATTGCTTATCATAGCATCAGTTAACTACAAGTTAGCATTCAATTATTCATATGCCATCTTAGAAGCCAATAATGCATTGTTTGAGAGCACACCATCTGCAACCAGGAACAGTGGAGTTAGGACACAATGAGACATAAATCATGAAGGTAAAATAATGTTTTATTTTAGTATGTATTTCATGTAGTTTCATTGGTTGAATTTGGATTTCCTATATGCATTTCCATTTGTATTTTGTGAAACTAACTTATTACATGTAACATTCTGAGGATGAAATTCAAGCTCACATATTTTGGCGCCCATTGTGGGGCTCATAAGCCTCGCATATACTTTTAAAAATCTCGCAAATAGTTAAATTAACGCATTTGTAATGCAGATTCACACATGTGTGAATTTTGACAACGCTTTTGTTCTGTAGGTTAGCGCATTTTCCTTTTATGTTAGTGCATTTGTAACATAGGTTAGCGCACAAGCATTCTAGGTTAGCGTTTTTGTCTTAGAATCTGCGCATTTGCATTATTAGTTCACACATTTGTGCCCTTGGTTAGCACATATGTCTAAGAAATCGCGCTTTTGTATCCACAGGGCAACGCTTTTGTAGTCTAGGTTAGCACTTATGATCTGCAGGTTAGCGCTTTTGAGAAAAAAGATAGTGCATATGTTAGATTAGCGCTTTTGTTCATAAATCTGACAAAATTTTCTTGCAGGTCCGAATGTCCAAGAAATCAGATTTTTCATATTACTAACGTGCATGTGCAGGATGGCATTTAAGACAAATTTTATGAATTTCATCATTTAGTTAATTAAAAGTCTTCATTTGGGAAGTAATAAATCATATCTTGTTCATCTAGTTTAACTAAGAGGATGAATTGACAACATGCAACTTGCATTTTTAGTAATTTCTCTTAAAAAAAAAAGTTACACATAGACTTTTAAAAAGGCTAAAATGAACATCATGCTTGTTGGAGGAACATCTCCAAATAGGACATAGTTAATATTTGCTTTGAAAAGGATTAAAAAAATGCTTGTATTATGTGTCTCTAAAGTGGTAGGTATATGCTCTCCCCTTAATTGGATGACCAAAAAGCCAAACCCACTCTTTTACGCTTTCTTTACTTTCAAGCAATTAAATCCTTTAGAGGGCCTGCCTTCCCAAGCTACCTTGAGGGGGGCAGTGAGAGGGGAATGACCCAAAGTGGAAACGGGCTAATACCGAGTCCTTCCAATCCACTATAAATAAATTGTGTTTGTGCTGAAAGTCTCAAACAACATGTGTGTATAAGTTCATACTGACACTATGTTTCTCCATAAACCCTATAGAGCGTAACCTCTATAGGCTGGGAACCTTCTGTATTTACAGAGCTGAAAGTGCCACATGTATGGCCACATGACCAGAAGTCTTTACTAAAATCCTTCTAGTTGTTGGCACAGGAGGTCGGACCTCTGAAGCGGCTCACATATATACAGTTCTTAGTAGAGATATAAAGTTTTCCATGGGGATTTTCCATGGAAACTGGTGCTTGGCTGCCCCAAAGAAGTGAGTGCCAAGGGTGGAGCCAGTGGGGTCAAGCATCTAAATATCCGCTTTGAATAGTGTAGCCTCGAGGGAAACCCCATGTAAGATTCAACAACTATTATCTCAGCTTTCCATAGGGATTTGTGATTGCTTGTGCATTTTGTTTATTAAAAATTGTGTCTTCTATGTCTGTAACATATTCCAAATGGTCAAAAATTGAAGAAAATTATCATCTACAAGTGAGCAAAAATCCAACAACTTTATGAAAAAGTTTGATTGAAAAGAGAAATACAAAAACTTTCCAACACTTGAAATGCTAGACCAAAATCAAAATATCAAAACATCAATATCAAAATAATTCTTGAAGTGGGTGTGTCTCTAAACCATCACATATTTTCAAACTAGCTCAAACAACTAGGTTACTAATCCAACAGGTTATACTCAAAAGGTTCTATAAACATCATTTAACAAGCTATCGATTCAACCATCTTAAGTGCAAAAACATCAACATCTTTGTCAAGTTTCTCATCAGGATAATCAAATCCTCTATCACGAAGCTTGATCAAATCTATACTAGGTTCCTAATCTTGGATATATCTTTCCTATTTTGAACCTAGGTCATATCAAAACCAAAATTGCACCAACATTGGAATCAAACAAACTTGTAAATTGTCAAATGCTTATATGACTCTTAAGTATCACCTTAAGAAAAGAAAACCCAGTTACAAAGCTACTCGGAAAAGGATAAGATTCTTGTATATCAATCGCAAGATCTTATTGAAACATAGGATATTTCTACACCGTTTTCATCACTACTTACATGGCTGCGGCACAGAATTTGACTGTGAAACTTTACAAAGACATGCTTTTCAACAAAGAGATGCTTTATCCCAACGAACAAACAATAGTGGTAAGATCAACAAAGCATATCTTCCTAAACCAATAATCACCTATTGACTTTGTCCTTTGGAAATTTCAACAACATTGAAATAATCACATGCCAGTTTGGACTAGAGCCCAACACGAGCAACTTAGAAAGCAACAACAAATGGAGGAAGAAGATACTCCTATATTCCACACTTTTGGATTTGCCATTGTTGATGAGGAAGCAGTCAATAGCACCAATAGAGACCTTGAGAAAGATTTCAAATTTGATAGGCTAATGGAAAAATTGTTGGCAAAACAAAAAGAAAAATATCTCTTGATGTTGGCAAAATCTAGAGCTAAACTACCACAAGACTTTAACATAGAAAGCTTGAAACAAGATGTGGAGGAAAGTAACACCCAAAACATAGATGAGCCAAATAACGAAGATGTGAACAAAGAAAGCAATGAAGAAATAAGGAAAGAGAAGGATGACAAAAAAAAAGAGCATAGTGATAAGAGAGCTCACGAAAAAACAAGGAGAAACTATGTGGATAATCCATTATCACACCTTACTCAACAAATACAAACTCTACAACAACAGATACAAGACATGCAAAATGGGACAAGCTCCAAGAAATATTCATTAGAGGATATATGCCCATATCCTTTTGATAAAAATCTGAATATGATACCATTTCCGCAACATTGTGAGATTCCTAAATATGACAAATACAATGGAAAATATGATCCTCAAGATCACATTAGGGAGTTTTGTAATATGAGCATGGAATTTGCTCATGATGAAACTTGCCTTATGCATCTTTTTCCTAGGAGTTTAAATGGACAATCAATGGAGTGGTTTTCAAGATTACCATCCGGAATCAAAGCCTTTGAAGAACTTGTGAATAGGTTTATTTCATAATATTCCTATAATATAAGGAATGAAATAACAATGTTGGATCTTTGCAATGTTAAACAAAAGAATGGTGAATCCTTTATGATTTTCTTGCAACGATGGAAACGCATGTTTAATAGGTATCCTAGAGATGTACCTGATCAAGAAAAAATGGACATATTCATTGATAATCTTATCAGTGAAATGAGTTATCGACTAAGGATGCAATGTCCTCCCTCTTTTGCCAAAATGATCGAGAATGGTCTAAAAATAGAGAACGCAATGGTAAAGAAAGGAGAACTAAAATTTTATAATAATACATAAAACAACGATAGCAACAACAACAACAACAACAATGATAAACCCAAGTTCTGGTCAAAGAATAGGAATGTCAGCAATGAAGGGAATGACGATAATAGTACTTCAAAACAACAACAACCAATTTCCAATCTATCAAGTCAAATCCCAGGCAATAACAATCCAGAAAACTATAAAGCTAAGTCCTTTTTCTCCAATCCATGGAGGAAATTCACAAACATTAGAGAATCTTTGGAATCAACTCTAAAAACTTTACTTGCTAACAAATGGATTGTTTTGCCAGAAGCAAGAAGTTATGAACCACCAGCCAAGCCCAATTGGTGGAATGACAATCATTTTTGCAATTACCATCAGAATGAAGGACACCTAACAAATGATTGTCAGAGATTGAAGCACCTTATCCAAGATCTAATTGATAACAGAGCCATTACAGTGGATAGCCATAAGACAAACGAATCACACTTGGCTTTTAAAAAACCATTTCTGAATTATGACAAAGGTGAATCATCCAAATTAAAAGATGACAAAGGAAAAACCAAGGTGAATTACGCTTATACCTACGATGATGTAGTAAATGTGATTATTGTTAACGAAAATCCATCTTTAGAGCCAATCAATGTTATCACGAGAAGCAAAGCAAAGGTTACCTTTCCAGGTATAGCAAAAGACCCAACACCCAATCCACAACAATACAATTTAGTAGAGCAATTACAACGAATACCCGCTCAAATATCAATTCTGGAACTTCTCAAGATTTCACCTATGCATAAGGACATTTTGGAGAAAGCTTTAGTGGAAACAATAGTTTCAAAAGATTTGGATATAGATTAGTTCCAAAATATGGTAGGACACCTCATAGCTCCTCATTGCTTATCATTTTCTGAAAATGATGATGCATCCTTACAACATCCTCACAATGCTCCCTTACATGTTGAAGTCTCCATAAATAAAACTCATGTCAAATGTGCTCATAGATGGAGGAGCTGACTCAAACATTTGTGCATTAAGTTTGATAAACGCTTTGGGATATTCAGAGAATGCAATAGAGCCGAAAAAGAAAATAACCATCAAGGCTTATGATGAAGAAGAACGTTCTTCTAAAGGAACTGTTGTGCTACCAATAAAGATAGGACCTATGAAAAAGGATACATTGTATCAAGTTTTAGATTTGAACCTCTCCTACAATATTCTTCTGGGAAGACCATGGATTCACAAGATGCAAGAAGTTCCTTCTACATATCATCAATGTGTAAAATTTCCTCATGAAGGAAAAGAAATCACTATAATTGCAGATTCTAGTCAATATTGCAATAATTTGAAGCCAACACAAGATACAAGAGTTCCACATAATAGAGAATCAGTATATCCTACTAAATAAATTCAAGCAAAGCTATGGGAAACTTTTGAAGAAAAGCTCAAGTTAAATGATGAAGGAATGGGAAAGTATTCATTGCAAAATTTTCCACTTTCCCCTAAGTCATATGGAAAGCCTACAGATATTCAAACAAAGACATCAGGAAAATCAAAACATATGTTTAAAGGAACCTTTGTTAGTGTTGGAACTCTTGAAGAGGAAAATGAAGACAAAGATATTCTTGGTTGGTTATACAAGGATGAAGATAAAACTATAGCAACAGCAGCAGAAGTCAATATTCCCATAAAACAATATGGCAAAAGATATGAAATCATGCAAAAGATGGGATATGAAGGAAAAGGACCAATTGGTAAGCAACATCAAGGTATTTCAGAACCTATTTGTCCGCACTCACAATCCACAGAAAATAAATCTGGGCTGGGATATCTAAAATCCAATCAAAAGCAACATAATAATCAACAACAAAAATGGAGAAAGAAATCAGTTTCCAAAGAAGAAAACTGGCAAGAAAAGCTACATCAAGTGGCTGAAACAGTAACCAATAAACAAAAGAAGCAAGAAGAACATGAAAAGAAAGAAGAGGAGACTACCATCAAAGATGAAGAAAAATCTTGTCAACAAGTCCTGAAAATACAAACAAAGGCAAAATCTGAACAAGATATTCCAAAAGCAGTAAAAATAGAGATGACGGAAATCAAAGAACTCTTTGCACCATACAACATTCTAGTAAGGTATAGTGGAGTAATCTTGGATCAGGATTAAGAAACAGACTCCAATGAATACAAATGGAGTCCAGATGTCTTATCCACTACATCAAGTAAAGAACATAATGAAGATCAAGAAGCTATCACGAAAGAAGACTTGTCTATAGCAGAACAAAAGATGAAGTTAGAAAGAAGGCAAGAAAAACTCAGAATTCAAAGAAAAGAGGCGTATGCAAAAAGGAAAGGAAATGACAAAGATAGAGAAGCAATACCACAGGAAGCACAAACACGAATCAGATATGGAAGAACCATGGAAGAGCTAAGAAATAGTCAAGTTGGACTAACTATTAGTCCAGAAGAAGTTGAGTTTGAAAGAAGACAAAATCTATTAAAAGAATCCACTTTAGCATGTCCACAAATATGTCAACTCCAAAATGCAAATGAGGTCAATCAAGAAGGGATTTGTTGTATCAAAGATGTGCGGGTGGATATAATCCATTCATTTAATGGACAAACATCAGTTGAAGAACCACTTGAGTGTGAACTACAAAATGCTAATATTAATTTTGTTAAGACTAATTCGGAAACGCTTGAGAAAGACAATTCTCAAAAACATTTAATCTATGACAATACCTATTCTATGCCAAGTTATGACCATTATGTCATGAACATTGAAACACCTAATGATGACAGTGATTATAATTTACTCCTTCTGCATCCTGAACTAATTGATTGGGGTAATTTAGACAACTCTGAACTAAATGTATTTTCCAATGATCATGACTTAGCCATGTACCTTAACATTGTTGAACCCATCCATCCTAAGATATCTTCCATTGCAGAATCAAGTGATGTTTCTCATATTCAAGAGAATGCCAAACTTTCCAGTCGCAAAAGCGAAATAAAACAAGGAAAGAGACCTATTGTTGAAAACCATTTCATGGCAACATTAGATCAATCAAAAGAGAAAACAAAGGGCATACCTGATGGTGAAAACCTCCTTGAGGTGCCAGAAGATGGAAAGTTTGACATTTTTCCTGCATATTTTCAAGAGAGATCTGCTATCCTGATAGAACCAACAGAAGCAGTAAACATTGATACATTAAAAGATCCTAAAATACTTCATTTTGTTGCCTCATTAATAGAAAGAGAGAGGAAAGAATACATGGAATTATTTAAGGAAAGACAAATAAATTTTGCTTGGTCTTATGTAGATATGTCAGGACTTAACCCAGATCTTATCATGCATCACCTTAATGTAGATTTAAAAGAAAAACTTGTTAAGCAAAAACTAAGAAAGATGCATCCGCATATTGCTCTCCTTGTCAAAACTGAGCTCAAGAAACTATTAGAAGTGGGTTTCATAAGACCAGTTGCTTATCTAGAATGGGTTTCAAGTATTGTACCAGTATCAAAACTAGACAAGAGCATGAGTTTGCACCAATTTCAAAGATCTGAATAAAGCATGTACAAAAGATGATTTCCCGCTACCAAACATTGATATCATAGTAGACTTCTCAACATGACATGAGATGTTTTCATTAATGGATGGCTTCTTAGGATATAATCAAATAAGAATCGCACCTGAAGATCAAGAGAAAACAACTTTCACCTGTGTGTGGGGAACATATTGCTGGAATGTTATGCCATTTGGGCTTAAGAATGTAGGAGCGACTTATCAAAGGGCTATGATGACAATTTTCCATGACATCATGCATACATTCATGGAAGATTATGTCGATGACATACTTACAAAATCTCACACAAGAAAAGAACATTTGAACATTTTAAGCAAGATTCTTGACAGGCTGGAAAGATATCAATTGAGATTAAATCCAAAGAAATGTGCATTTGGGGTAACCTCTGGAAAGCTCCTTGGGTACATTATATCAGCTCGTGACATTGAAGTAGATCCTGGAAAAGTTAAAGCTATCATGGAGATGGACTCACCAAAGAACATAAGTCAATTGCAATCTTTACAAGGAAGGTTGCAATCAATCAGGAGATTTGTTTCTCAATTGGCTGATAGATGTCTTCCATTTACCCATCTTCTACATAAAAATGTTCCATTCAAATGGGATATAAAATGTGAAGAAGCTTTTTAACAAATAAAAGAATATCTTATGAATCCTCCAATACTGATATCACCAACCAAAGGGAAACCATTGTTACTCTATGTCTCAGCAACAAGTGTATCATTAGGCGCTCTCCTAGCTCAACATGATGATGAAGGAAAGGAAAGAGTAGTTTATTATATCAGCAGAACACTTGTTGGCTATGAGTTAAATTATTCCTCAATTGAAAAGATGTGTCTATTAGTTGTATTTGCAACTCAAAAGCTGCGACATTATATGTTGATTCATTCTGTAAAACTAATAGCAAAGATAGATCCTCTCAAATATCTATTGAGCAAGTCAACATTGACAGGGAGATTAGCCAAATAGGTTATTATACTAAGTGAATTTGACATAGAATATTTTGACCGAAAAGCTATCAAGGGACAACTCATCACTGATCAATTGGCTGATGCTCCTCTACACAATAACATGCCTTTGCACATCGAATTTCTTGATGCAGATATTTTGACAGTAAGTACAAACTTTTGGGAATTGTACTTTGATGGTTCTTATACTCAATATGCATCAAGTGCAGGAATATTTTTCATCACACCTCAAGGACACACAATTCCAAAATTGTATAGACTGTGATTTCCATGCACCAATAATACTGCAAAGTATGAAGCATTGGCTATAGGGCTTAAAATGGCCATTGAATGGAATGTCAAAGAACTACATGTCTATGGTGATTCACAACTTATCATTAATCAAATAAATGATGAATATCAAACAAAGGATGATAAGCTTATGCCATACAAACAGCTAGTGGAGGAATTTAAAGAACACTTTAAAGAAATCACACTCACCCAAATTCCCAGAAATGAGAATAAAGCAGTAGATGCAATGGCTACAATAGCATCTCTCTTGCAAAATAAGGAGAATCAACAGTGTTACGAATTTATCGTGGAAGATATCTTAACCCCTACCATTCATTCCCAGCATACCTATCGAATTTGCCATATACCATGAACTAGTCAAACCTACCAATATTTGAAAGATCATATCCTTCCTCTTGAATTATCTTGTAATCAATGAAGAAACTTTATCTATCAATCCTCTCGCTATACTATTATTGATGATATCCTATATAGGCATGGTCTAGATGGTACTTTGTGATAACTCAATGATGAACGAATAGTACCATACTAGTACTGAGAGGGGGAGTTGAATCAATACAGATAAAATATAGACCTAAACCGGTTCAGCAACAATCACTCCAAATGACTAGCAAACAGTGACACCGGTTTGAAACAGAGTGCAACCGATAAAACTCAGAACAACTAAAACAATCATAAACCGATTACTCACTAAGTTTTCCACTCAACTCAAAACTACATTACCATTTCACCCTTATGCATGAATAGGTAATCTATCATCATATCTTCACAATAGCTAGTTCAACATGTTTTATTGACAGGCATAAAACAAAGAACCATCCTATGCTTAATAGGTAATAACAAAGCATCACAAGATAAAAGCATCACATATGACACACATATTTTTCACGTGGAAACCCAACTGGGAAAAACCACAGCGAGGATGAATAACCACAAGCTTTTTGTTGAACTCTTTGGAAGTCCACTCTGTTAGAAGCCTTGTCCAGTTAAAGACATTACAAAAGGTTCTGCTAGGAACCGATCCTGTTAGAGATCACCCAGTTAAGGGATGGCTACAATACCTGGTTAAGGGTTAAACCCTGTTAAGGGTACCCTGTTAGAGGATTTCAAGAACTCAATAGCTAAAGGATTTCTAGAGCTCTCTAGCTTTCTAGATCTCAATAACTTTGAGTTACCCTGTTAAGGAATTTACAGAAAGCCAGTTAAGGCTACCCTGTTAGGGGATTTTCCAACTGTTGAGGTGGTTAGAGATCAACAGGTATTACAATGATCTGGTAACAGCACTCAATGCCAATGCAGATCCGCTTGAGCTCCTCTTCACGTTCTGCACTTACACTCTGCAAGTATCACTTCTCTCCTCTGGTCTGGCAAGGATCTCGTATCCCTTCTCTTGGATACTCACACACAGCTTTTTCCAACAACCTCTGAAAGAGTCACAACATCGACCTTATAGGACAACAGACAGGTCGGTAGCATAAACCCTAAACCCTAGACCTGTTAGGTTAAGGAATTCAAATGGTTCAATCCTGACCATTGATCATACTGTATTGAATGCAACAGTCTTGATCCAATCTCAAGACATTCTCCATCATTTGTTTTCCACCGATTTCATGGCACCTGATAACCCATCACATGTTATTACTATTTACAAACTTCGCACATTCCTGAGGTAGATACGAACAATCTCCTTTATGCAAGATCCTTCACGTGCACAAGGCTGACATGGCAACATGATCTATTCTTCATTACAATGCTAACACAATGTCACTAGTTGAGCCATACAGGCTTGAAGCACTTCAACCAGAAACCCTGAAGTTGAGATTACCAACCGGTAGTCATACAACGCTTCCATGTGCCGGTTCCCATAACCATATGCCAGTTCATCTTGAACAAGCACACCGCTTCACTTTGGCACAAATGTTGGTTCACGATGTTATACCGATTCTCACATATGTCGGTTCATACCTCTTCAACATATTGACATCGATGACAACATACAATGTCATTATGTCCACATACTGGTTCACATAATGCCAACAATCTCCCCCTTTGGCATTAATGGCAATATACAAAGATATCTCTCCACTTCACCAGAGATATCTCTTTGCTTCACCAAAGATATCTCTCCACTTTACATCTTCTCCCCCTTTGACAATAATGCCAAAGTGGAGGCACAAGCTTCTCGGTTCCATTATGTTGCTCCCCCTGAGGAGTAGCATCCTTCAACACATCAATCCTGAAGAAAGATTTGACTATGCAATACATGATTGATGTGGAGAATGTACCTTTAGTTCACCTCTTGAAGGGGCAGTACCCCTAATTCACCTCTTAAGTGTGTAAATGTAGTCTTTGGAAGAGGCTTGGTGAATATGTCTGCTAACTGCTCCTTACTGGACACATGCTCTAGTGCAATCTCTTTGTTCTGAACCTTTTCCCTTAAGAAATGATACTTAAGCTCAAAGTGCTTGGTTCTAGAAGGTAAAATTGGATTCTTTGAAATATTGATAGCACTTGTGTTATCACAAAATATACTTACCGGTTCAGGTACATGGATTTTGAAGCCTTTCACTACATGCTTCATCCAAATTGTCTGAGTGCAGTTCATGAAAGTTGCAACATACTTCGCTTCCGCTGTAGACTGAGAGATACAACTCTGCTTTTTACTCATCCATGAGACCAGTCTACCACCAAGGAAGAATGCACCACCGGTTGTGCTCTTCTAGTCATCGACATTACCAACCTAATCAGCATCTGTGAACACTTTCAAGTCGAAGTCCTTGCTATATGGATACCACAATCCATAGTCAGCAGTCCCCTTTAGATACCTAATAATTTGCTTGACTGCAACAAAGTGGGATTCTCTTGGACTTTTCTGGAACCTTGCAGTAATGCCAACTGCATGTGTAATATATGGTCTACTATGCACTACATAATGCAATTTACCAATCATTGATCGATATTCCTTCTCATCAACCAATGCGGAGTCATCCTCTTTGGATAGTTTACAACCGGTCACCATCGATGTACCAACCAGTTTTCTATCTTCCATGCCAAAGGTCTTCAACACCTCTTTGACATACTTGGACTGAGTGATAAAGATTCCATCCTTCATCTGTTGAATCTGTAGTCCAATGAAGAACTTAATCTCCCCTATGAGTGACATCTCAAACTCTTAGTTCATCTCATCAGCAAACTCGTACCAATCTGATCTTAGGATCTGATCTTCTTCAGACTTCAAGTAGATATTGCTATCTTCACTTGTTCTCTCAAATCCAATCTTCACAAGATAGGAATGTAGGTGCTCATACCATGCCCTAGGTGCTTGCTTTAGACCATATAAGGCTTTATGTAGACTACATACCATGTCACTATCTTCAGGTAGGGCAAACCCATCTGGTTGCTCAATATACACCTCCTCTTCAAGTACACCATTTAGGAATGCAGATTTTACATCCATTTGATATACTTTGAAGCCTTTAAAAGCTGCATATGCAAGAAGCATACAAACTCCTTCCAATTTGGCTACAGGAGCAAAGGTTTCTCCATAGTCTTCTCCTTCTTCTTGAGCATATCCTTTGCACACCAATCTGGCTTTGTTCCTAATCACTGTGCCATCCTTATTCAGCTTGTTTCTGAACACCCATTTGGTGCCAATGACATTTTTATGCTCCAGTCTGGGTACCAAGGACCATGTACCATTTTTCTCTATCTGGTCAAGTTCCTCTTCCATTGCCTTGATCTAGTCTTCATCTTTATGAGCCTCTTTGAATTATTTAGACTCAAATTCAAAGATCATACATGAGTTTTCTATGATCTTTCTTCTTGTAAGGATTCCTGCATCCTTATCTCTTATGATCTGCTTAGGATCATGATTCAACTTGACATACTGAGGAATAGTCTTGACTAGTTCTTCTTGCTTTTCCTCTTCATCCTCATCTTCATCGGTATCAACATTCACCGGTTCAGGAACACCATTACTGGTACTTGGTTGACTGACAACCGTTTCCTAGAAGGTTGCAACCGGCTCATTTATAGCTTGCTCACTGCCAGTTTCCTCCAGTTTCTCAGAGGTTTCATCAACTCTCACATTGATACTTTCCATAATTCTCTGAGTCCTATTGTTAAAACACTTGAGAGCTTTACTCTTGGTGGAATATCCTAGGAATATTCCCTCATCACATTTTGCATCAAATTTGCTCTGGTGTTCACTCCTCTTGATGTAACATTTACTACCAAACACTCTAAAATACTAACCACGGGTGTCTTACTGATCCAGTACTCATAAGGAGTTTTATCCTTACCTTTCTTGATGAGTACCCGGTTCATTGTGTAGACTGTAGTGCTCACCGCTTCTCTCCAAAAGGTGTGAGCTACCTTTCCTTGAATCAACATGGTTCTAGCTGCTTCAACCATAGTCCGGTTATTCCTCTCTGCTAGGCCATTCTGCTGTGGAGTCCGGGGGGTAGACAGTTGCCTCTTGATGCCAAATTCTTCACAATACTTGTTGAATTCATCGGAAGTGAATTCCCCTCCTTGATTAGTTCTGACACACTTGATCCTTTTACCACTTTCCTTCTCCACTAATGCTCTGAAATCTTTGAACTTCACAAAGGCTTCAGACTTGTCTTTCAAGAATGTGACCCACATCATTCTTGAGCAGTCATCAGTGAGAATCATGAAGTACCTATCACCCTGCACACTTCTAGTTTTCATAGGACCACACAAATCAATATGCACAAGATCAAGCAAGTTGTCAGTAGTGAAAGATTTACCTTTAAAGGTTGAGGAAGACATTTTCCCCAATTGACACTCTCTGCACAAGGTATTATCCAGTTTGCTTAGCACCAGAAACCCTCTAACTGCCTTGATCTTACTAGCCTTCACAATGTTGTCAAAGTTTACATGGCAGAGTCTCCTATGCCATATCCAACTATCATCAAACTTAGCCATAAGACATGTACTTATATTTGCATTCAGATGAAATAGGTTACCTTTGGTCTGCATGTCGGTGGCCACCAATTCACCATATTTTCCTTTTATTCTGCAAACTCCATTCTTGAATTCTAGAGTGAGGCCACTGTCATTCAGCTAGGCAACACTCAGAAGGTTGTGTCTGAGACCATCAACCCAGTACACATTGTCAACACTACTCTTTCCATTCAAAGAGATGGACCCTCTGCCTTTGACCATGCATGGTGCATCATTTCCAAAGTGAACCACACCACCATCATATTCCTCCAAGGATAGAAACTTGCTCCGGTCACTAGTCATATGGTGAGAACAGCCACTGTCAATGATCCACTCATTGGAATTATCAAACCGGAAGACAAGAGCCTTATTGTCTGACACATCTTCTTTGACAGCAACAAACACAATATCTTCATTTTATTCATCCTCTGATTCTTCATCTGTGACACCTTCATCAACTACCACAAAACAGTTTCTCCAGTTTCCTCCTTTGAATTTTCTAAACCTTTCCGGTTTGTCCTTGATATCGCCATTAGGATAGTTTATAGCAATATGTCCTATCTGATTACAAGAAAATCATTTCAAAGGTAGCTTACCTTTGTATTTACCGGTCCCTTTAGGAAGCTTCCTGGCAAGTAGAGCTTCAAATTCCATCAGAAACTCCTCATCATCCATTACTCTGCTTTGTCTTGGTTCACCACTAGTGCTTGCTTCTTTTCCTTTCCTGGATGGTATAGCAGAAGCTCTGAAAGATGATTCAGTCTTTTGAACACTGCCATCAAAATTATTTAGCTCGTAGGCTGTCAACTTTGCTATGATGGAGTCCAAGGATACCTTAGTCTTGTCTATTGATCTCAGCTCCTAAATAGCGGCAACCCGTATTGCATAGACCGACAATAGGGATCTCAGGACTTTTCTTACCACAGTGGAGTCTTCTATTTTACCACCTGCACTCTTAATTTCTCCAACAACTATTTTGATTCTTATTCCATACTGCTGAATGGTCTCACCTTCAACCATCTATATATCTTCAAACTTCCCTCTCAGGCTTTCTTCCTTAGCCTGTTTTACATGTTCATCACCACCATAGATATTTTCAAGAGCATCCCATACCTCTTTGGGATTTACCTTGTCTTGAACATCAATAAACTCAATGTTGGATAGACTACTAATGAGAGCTTCCATGACTTGCCCATTTTCTTGTATCTCTCTCTTTTGGTCATCAGTGAGAGTACCGGTAGGGACAACATAGACGTTCTCAACATAACTTTAGTGTTGAGCACCCATGCTTCTGATGAATATCTTCATCCTATCTTTCCATATACCAAAATTTTCCCTGTTAAACTTTGGACCTTCCCTCTTCATCATTTGTCTAGGATCTTTACCTCAAGCGGTTAAGCTTATAACACAAAGGACCTGGAGGATGCTCTGATACCAATTGATAACTCAATGATGAACGAATAGTACCAAACCAATACTGAGAGGGGGGGTGAATCAGTACAGACAAAATACAGACCTAAACCGGTTCAGCAGCAATCACTCCAAATGACTGGCAAACAATGATACCGGTTTGAAACAGAGTGCAACCGGTAAAACTCAAAACAACTAAAAAAATCATAAACCGGTTACTCACTAAGTTTTCCACTCAACTCAAAACTACACTACCATTTCACCCTTATGCATGAATAGTTAATCTATCATCATATCGTCACAATAGCTAGTTCAACATGTTTTATTGGCAGGCATAAAACACAGAACCATCCTATGCTTAACAGGTAATAACAAAGCATCACATATGACACACATATTTTTCACATGTAAACCCAACTGGGAAAAACCACTGTAGGGATGAATACCCACAAGCCTGTTGTTGAACTCTTTAGAAGTCCACTCTATTAGAAGCCTTGTCCGGTTAAAGATCACTCGGTTAAGGGATGGCTACAATACTCGGTTAAGGATTAAACCCTGTTAAGGGTACCTTGTTAGAGGATTTCAAGTACTCAATAGCTAAAGGATTTCGAGAGCTCTCTAGCTATCCAGATCTCAATAACTTTGAGTTACCCTGTTAAGGGATTTACAAAAAGTCGGTTAAGGCTACCTTGTTAGGGGATTTTCCAACTGTTGAGGTGGTTAGAGATCAACAGGTATTACAATGATCTGGTAACAGCACTCAATGCCAATGTAGATCCACTTAAGCTCCTCTTCACCTTCTGCACTTATACTCTGCAGGTATCACTTCTCTCCTCTAGTCTGGCAAGGATCTCGTATCCCTTCTCTTGGATACTCACACACAGCTTTTGCCAACAACCTCTGAAAGAGTCACAACATCGACCTTATAGGACAACTAACAGGTCGGTAGCATAAAACCTAAACCCTAGACCTGTTAGGTTAAGGAATTTAAATGGTTCAATCCTGACCGTTGATCATACTTTATTGAATGCAACAATCTTGATCCAATCTCAATACATTCTCCATCGTTTGTTTTCCACCGATCATGGTGGCTGATAACCCATCACATGTTATCACTGTTTATAGACTTCGCACATTCCTGAGGTAGATAGGAACAATCTCCTTTATGCAAGATCCTTCACGCGCACAAGGCTGACGTGGCAACATGATTTTTTCTTCATTATAATGCTAACTCATCACACAATGTCACCGGTTGAGCCATACAGGCTTGAAGCACTTCAACCAGAAACCCTGAAGTTGAGACTACCAACCAGTAGTCATACAACGCTTCCATGTGTTGGTTCCCATAACCTTATGTCGGTTCATCTTGAAGAAGCACACCGCTTCACTTTGGCACAAATGTCGGTTCACAGTGTTATACTGATTCTCACCTATGCCGGTTCATACCTCTTCAACATATTGACATCAATGACAACATACAATGTCATTATGACCACATACCGGTTCACATAATGCCAACGCTTTGTTGAGATGTCTTGAAAAAGATGAATCTGAGAGAGTTCTTAATGACATTCATGCGGGTATTTGTGGTACACACTCAAGTGGTTTAACACTAGTTAAGAAACTCTTTGGTATGGGTTACTTTTGGCCTACTATGGAAAGAGATTCATTTACCTATGCTAGAAAATGTAAACAATGTCAGATCCATGGAAATCTAATTCATGCACCAGCACAAGAGTTATATCCTATGACAGAATCATGGCCATTTTCACAATGGGGCCTTGATTTGGTGGGAAAGATCAATCCCTCATCTTTAATGGACATAAGTTTATTTTGATTGCTACTGAATATTTTACTAAGTGGATTGAAGCAATGCCTTTAACAACAGTGACAGGAAAACAAATATCATCATTCATCTTGAATTACATAATCTATCGCTATGGAGTTCCTATGACCATTATCATTGATAATGGAAGACCATTCAAAAATCAAGATGTGAAAGAGCTATGTGAACAGTTTCATATCCAACATAGGTTCTCTACTCC
The DNA here is from genome assembly GCF_030272615.1 of Cryptomeria japonica. Classification (NCBI taxonomy): domain Eukaryota; kingdom Viridiplantae; phylum Streptophyta; class Pinopsida; order Cupressales; family Cupressaceae; genus Cryptomeria; species Cryptomeria japonica. The sequence continues at coordinate 197,769,533 of NC_081410.1, forward strand.
ATATTATTCACAAGGTAATGGTCAAGTTGAGGCATCAAACAAAACTATCTTGAAAATCTTGAAGAAAATAGTCAATGAAGCTGGTAAAGACTGGCACATTCAGCTAAATCCTCCTCTTTGGGCATACCAAACTAGTGTCTGCACTCCAACAGGGGCAACTCCATATTGTCTGGTCTATGGATCAGAATCTATATTACCTATAGAAGTAGAGATACCTTCTCTACGAGTATCCTTGCACGGTCTTATACCAGAAGAAGAACAACGAGTCTCTCGACTCCAGGAACTAGAATTAATTCAAGAACGTCACCAAAATGCAACAAAACATTTGAAAGTATATCAACAAAGAATGGCAAGAAGTTATAACCACAGAGTCAAGCTGTGTATTTTCCAGATTGGGGATATAGTTCTAAGGGAGAATCCAAGAAATCAGCAAGACCGGGAAAAGAAGGGAAAATTTGAACCGAATTGGCTAGGGCATTTTGTCACAGTAGCAACATATGGATCAGGAGCATACAAGTTATCTACCCCTGAAGGTGATTGGTTTGATGAACCTATCAATTCTATCCATCTCAAGAAATTCTATGCTTGAGATATAAAGTCCTAACAAAATCAATAAAAAGCATATAAAGTCCTGAGAAAATCAATAAAAAGCATATAAAGTCCTCAAAAAATCAATAAAAAACATATAAAGTCCTGAGAAAATCAATAAAAAGCATATAAAATCCAAAAAAATGCAATAAATTTAGACAATGAAAACCTGGTAAATAGGTGCTATCTAAAAAGTGAGTTCCTCCATCTATGAAGATCACTTTGCGCACCTATCCACTCCATCCTATCGCGTTTATCACTTGCATCTATCTTAGCTCATCCATTTTATCTTTCGCACCCATTTCTCTGAATCATTTAGCAAGAAATATGTAGGTTACCAATAGTTATAAATCTTTGACATACTTGTCACAGTCACTATCTTAGATTTTATCAGAATCAATCATATCTGCATTTGTATCCATCCATGGTTTGGATCTTGATCAATTCATATATCCATAATAAATGTTTGTTTCCACTGGGGGCAAAATCCTGATTCCTTTTTGCTAAGGTGATCTTTTGAAATCTTTGAAAAATCCAAAACATTTAGAAAACTTAGAAAAAACCAAAAACACCTAGGGTTTTGAAATAGATAACGAGCAACAAAGCAACAAAAATCAAGGCATTTCATCAATAACCGAAACATGCAACTCAAAAACTGAAGAATCAACTAACAAGTAACAAAGGATTACCAAATATCATTCATCAAGATGATTATATCAGTTAATGACCATAAGAACATGTGACATACAAGATTTAGTGTATATATCTTGATTTTATTGCTAGTCATGATGTCCATGACTAGAGAAGCTATGATGGGGCATGATTATTTTCTTTGATTGTTGTCTGTGGTTTAAGTCTTACTACAGTATGAACTTGTCTTTGAATATGATCGGCAAAAGATCAAGGAGGACGTTCCAAGTCATGCATGAAAGGAGATAATCCTTGTCTGTTCTGCAAGCAATACTCGGGTCAGCTTGATCCATTATATCAAGTTTCTTGTATTAACTTGCTATATCAAAATCCATGTAAGGAATACTCAGCTCATCTTGAATCATTATGTCAAGTTGCTTGTATTTTCTTACAACATTTAAAGCTCAATGATGAAATCAAGCACTATTACAAGATCGCATATGAAGAATGGCAGTACAATTTTTAGTTAGCTCATTATATGCAATCATTTGTCAGTTGCATTATACGCATTCATTTGTCAGTTACATTATAAGCATTTCATTTCATTAAAAGATCAACGGTCATAAATCATGATTGAGTATACTTGGACAAACAAAAACAAATTTGCATTTGCTCATTTTAGATGCATTCATCTTTAGAATCATTCCATCTCATTTAATTGTATTTCAAAAATTGCATTAATTTGCATTCAATTAAGTGCATTTCATTCATCATATAGTGTATCATCATTTTTATTTGCATTATCATTCCGTTAATGATCATTTAGTTGCATCTTTGCACTAAGAATCATAATCATTATAAACATTAAATAAAAACTCAAAAACATTTCATATAGATCATTTACATTTACATCATCATAAATCAAAAGCAAATCAATCATTCATGTGCAAATCCATATAGATCATTGCATTCATATCATTTAAGTTAGAAATCATTTCCATTTGCATCCAAGGTCATCAAAATCGAAAATCAACAAAAGCATTTATCATTGCATCATCATATGAAATGTCATCATCAAATAGAATAACATACATAACATCATACATATAATCACTACATCCATATAATAAAAGAATAAATATCATCGTCAAATAGAGTAACATGCATAATAAAGATCATCAACATATAGAATCCATGTCTGCATATAGATCATCATAAAACAATAAGAGTCCAAGTATACAATGATATCAAATAAACAATACAAATGCCTCATCAAATACAAATCAAGTCACGATTGTCCTGTACCACTACCACCTGACTCTATCCATCTATGTGGTTGTGGGCGAGAAGATCCTCCAGATACCTATCTCCCATGCTCACCACTCCTCTGAGGAGGTCCCGTGACCCCACCACTGCTAGTATCCATCAACACGATGGTATGATAACTACCTGCTCTCTAGCTCTCTGCAACTACCTCCTCATATCATCATTGCCAGTGGGAAGTCTCCTTCCCGGCCCGAACTAGTGATCTAACAGTATCCATCGAGAGAGTACCCGATCCAACCTACTGAATATGATCAAGAAGACCTTGAGTATCCTGTTGTCTCCTAATAGCTCTATCCCACTCAGTAATAAGAGTCTGCACCTGTGCTTGAAGCTGATCAATCTATGCTCTCAAACTGTCAATAGTATCCTGCCCTGACACATCATGCTTTGGTGCATCCTGCTCTGCCATATCATGCACTGCTGCATCCTGCTCTGGTGCACCCTGTTGTGGTGCATGAACCCCAATCCCCTCACCAGCAACCTATCCAACTGTTGGAATCTCGGTTCGAGTAACTCTTTGAACCCATCATCTAATCAGGGGAACATGATCCTCAGGATCCTCATCATCTCCACCATGTGCTGCAATAACCCTAGGATCTGACTAAATCTGTCCAAAATCAATGCCTCTCCTGCAACCCCCATCCAGTCCAGTCACCCTGCCTCCTGTCAATGGCAACCCTCTCGGTGATCTCATGCCTATCTTGCCATGCTCTCTACCAATCCATCCAACATCTCTCCCACCCATAGGACGTACTCTCTCAATCCTGCCAGCTGGCCCAAACGGTCCTCCACAGACTCTCAATCAACCTCCCCTCCGTCCAGGTCTCCTACCACCACCACCTCCATCCCCACCATCATCTACACCTCCCCCAGCCTCATGAGTAGCTCTAAGCTCTCATCTCTATTTGCATCTCCTAGAAACTGGATAATCTGAGTCATCCTCATCATCTCCTGAACTAGGAGGAGTATCTACTGGATCAGTAATGCGAGGAAATGGATGAGCTAATATATACTGGGCATAATCTACAGTAACCCCAAGATCAAGAATGTGTAATCTCATATCATAAGCCACTCTCAGAGTAGCAACAAACTCTGCCCGAGCAATCTCAAATGACAAGGAAGGTCCCCAATCTTGTCTATCTCTGTAACGCTGAGCATATATCGTCACACTAGTAGGCATAGGGTAGATGATACCAAACTGTCTCAAAATCTCACCAATCAACTGTTGCTCAATAATGAAAGGTGTCCAACCAATGAGATATCTACTCTACATGATGAATGGTAATGTCTGTGCATCATCCATCCATGGCTCACAATCAAGGTATGGTCTCCAAGTAATGTTGTCCAATGAATCCAGCACCCAACGCCAATACTCCATCTTACCCAACTTATGCTAGGTAAGGATACCTGCATAAAAATATACATATGGCTGCCTCTCTCCATGCACTCTGTGATGGATAGGCTGGGTAACAACAATGTGGTCCCAGCACCAGATCTGCAATAAAGTGCATCCAGTAGACAAACTCGCACTTTCATCATACACTACCTGGTGAAGATCATGATATAAATGTGCCAGCATGCAAACACCCCAAGAATATCAAGTACGATGTTGCACCATACTCAGGAGAATATCACCCCATCCAACTGACAAACCTCAAGATCTCCTATCAGAGCATATAAATCCTCCAATCAAACCAGCAAGAATAACATGAAGAGCCTCATAATACATCACCATATCAACCCATCTGATCTCTCCTCTACCAATGCTATCATTAGCAAACACAACTCTGCAAGCCTCTATCCCAACTCGATCCTGATAATCATACTGCACAAGCTCGCTAGTCACTGGGATATGCAGAATCCTATAGACATCCTCAAGAGTCACACTAATCTCACCCGTCGATAGGTGGAAAGTATTATGCTCGACGTGCCATCTCTTGGCCAATGTTGTCAATAATCCTCTATTATGCGTAATCTCAGGTATATGCAATAAATGGCATAAACCACGAGCATCTATATGTCTAATCTCAACCTGGGTCAACTCCGGAACTAAATGACGCATTACGGGTAATTTCTCCCGACACTGGAGAACATCAAGTTTATTTGTCAAGAGAAACCTTTTAAATCAAAACTGAATAATGAAATCTATCTATCTATCAAATCAAATGGAATAATCAAAGCTATCTATCAATCAAGCTAATCAAAGCTATCTATCAATCAAGCTAATCAAAGTTATCTATCAATCAAGCCAATCAAACCTATCTATCAATCAAGCAAATCAGTGCTACTCTATCAATCAAGCTAATCAGAGCTACTCTATCAATCAAGCTAATCAAAGCTATCTATCAATCACGCAATCACGCAATCGCTAAATCAAGACCCTAATTCATCATCAATGCATATTAAACATGTTAAATCTAATCATCAAAGTGATTTTTAGCCTTTGCACTTATCAAAAACATCAAATTTGAGCAAAAGCGCTATCCTATTGAACATTTGCGCTAAATTATAGCAAATGCACTAAATCTAAAGGCATTTGTGCTAACCTAGTGCATATGCGCTATCTTTTTGAACAAATGCACTAAAACTATAAGCATACGCACTAACCCATGCAAAAGCGCTACCTTTTCTAGCAAAAGTGCTAACAACTGATGCATTTTCGTTATCCTATGCATAAACACTAACATTTTTAACATATGCGCTAACACAAAGAGCATATGCGCTAATCTATTCATTTGTGCTAATCCTGACTGCATATGTGCTAAAACAAATTGCATTTGCGCTAACCTAACGCCGAAAAAATTCAAAAAAAATTGGAAAATTCAAAAACGTGCCTAAAACATGAAAATTTGAATGAAAACTTGAAAACAAGGTTCTGGATAAGATACATATCGGATATCCATGCTCGACAGGTCGCTGATATCGCTGAACTCGCTCAAAACAATGGTTCTCCATGGGAATCACCATTTCGCCACCTCAGCAAGAATATTTTCTTCACAAACTGACAAGGATAACAATGAAATTAAAATTAGCATTGGTTAATTTTAGATTTACTATTTACAGAGTAATTAATTTCAAATGTGGCAATTTAATTTTTTATTTCCCAAATGAATTTAATTGATTAAATTTTTATCAATTATCATGAGATCAATCGTTCAAACCAGAATTTTCGACAATTTCACAATCAATCTCCTGAGGGGGCACACAATCAAGATTTTCAATCTCTATCAGGCGCACTATCGAGACTTTATTTAATTTTTGAAACAATGTTGTCTTCACATCATTTCAAAGAGGGGCAAAATGTATACACATAAAAATTGGCTATGAGCAATTAAATAAATATTTAATATTTATTCTTCTATTAAATAGTTAATTTGAAAAGATTAATTTATTTAATTCATTTTCATGCCTTTCTATTAATTAATATTTTATTAATTAATTCATCTATCCTATTCTTCTAATTAATTAAATATCTAATATTTAATTATTCCTCTAACAAAGTTAATTAAATATCTAATATTTAATTATCTCCTCCAATCAATTAAATATCTAATATTTAATAGTTGTTCTCCTATCCTATAGTCTCAAATATTAAATAATTCCTAAATTATTTAATCCCTTTTCCAACTCACCCTCCATCTCCACTTCATCTTACCTTTGCCAACTCATCAAACATGTGGCTAAGGAAATTAATATTTCTTTAATTTTAATTCATCATTTATCTCCAACCTCCAAACTTAATGAAAATTGTGTACGTACACATATTTCATAACCATTTCTTATATTCTCTCCAACGCCCCCTACATCTTAGGAAGGACTTGAGTCCACTTGTCCTCTCATTCCTAAATTTCCTCCAACCATCCCTAGATTCCCTCAGTCAGCAACCCAGTCAAGGTGAGATGAGTGACACTTGTATTCTCCTTCCCCCTTTCTCTCAACCTTCACGTTTGCTCACAGCCATCCAAATCTGTAGAGCTGATCATGACCGTTGATCTAAGCCACATCATCTCATCCTCTCAAAGTCTATAAAATCAAGAGCTTTAGTTGAGAGAGAGTTAGACTTCAAGAGAATTCAAGTGCATTTTGCAAGCTAATCATATGCATCCGTGAGTTTTAGTTTTGAAGCAAATAGCAATTATCATATAATATCATTTAGCATAATCATGTAGCATTGCATATCATAGCATCAATTAACTACAAGTTATCAGTCCATTCTTCATCCATCTTGGAAACCAATAGTGCATTATCTGAGAGCACACCATCTGCAACCAGGAATAGTGGAGTTAGGACACAATGAGACATAAATCATGAAGGTAAATTAATGTTTTATTTTAGTATGTATTTCTTGTAGTTTCATTGGTTGAATTTGGATTTCCTGTATGCATTTCCATTTGTATTTTGTGAAACTAACTTATTACAGGTAACATTCTGAGGATGAAATTCAAGCTCAGACACTTTTGTATTCCTATGTGTGCGTGGGAATGGGATTAGGGCTTGGCTACTTGATTCCATTTTTGTACATCACAACACCAAGTGTCCTTCCAAGGTGCAAACTGGGTTTATAAACCCTATTTACACCTCTTCTTAACCTTTTTGCCCCCAAGGTGAAAATTGGGCTTACAAACCCAAAATACACCTTGGTAAGTGCAAATTGGGTTTATAAACCTAATTTGCACCTATTAATGGCACTTTGAGTTATTAATTGCCTCATTGTTTAATCTGATTGGGAGTCTTAAACTTGGTTTTTAATCTCTTCTCATTGCATTTTCATCCTTACTTTTCATTCCAAATAGATCAGGAGTCATGGGAGGAGGAGATTTTTCTTAATTTTTACTCTAGCAATCCATGATTTTTGGGTATGTTTCTCTTTTGTTGTTCTTTGTGTTAGGGTTTAGAAACCCTTTTATTTTCAATGCATTTTATTATTGTATGATTTTCAAATGGATTTTATTCAATTTGCATGGCCTTACCACATTTAGTTGTGGTGTCGTGTGGGTTCATTGGCCTGAATGACACCACATTTGTGGTGTCATTCGGGTCAATGGACCTGAGTGGCACTTACTTTTTTCGTGCCCTTGTTTTTGTTATCATTTTTGTATTGTACCCCAAACATGGTGGAGCTTAGGTCAAAGGACCTGCACCTCACCATTTTATAACTATCACATTATTCTCCTTTTTGGTGTAGGACGGGGCCGTAGGCCGGCCACACACCACATTTCACATTGGTACGTGGCGGGTCTGTGACCCTCACCATGCACCAAGTCTTTGTTTTACCTTGTGCACTGTCATATACTATGGATGGTTCTTGGTGGGGTCATAGGCCCGCCATGCACCAAGGCTTGGTGTATGGCGGGTTTACAACCCCACCAAACACAGTTGTTGTTACCATGCCTTTCCTTTGGTGTAAGGTGGGTTTACAAACTTGCCCTACACCAAAGTTGCTAAGTTGTTTTAAAGGTGTGTGGCTGGTTTGTAACACTGTCTTACACCTTGATTTACCATTTGCTTTCTCATAGTGTATGGTGAGGATATAAACCCGCCTTACACCTTGATTTGTTTATACTCTTTCTTAAGTGTAATTTGGGTTTGTAAACCCGGATTACACTTTTTTTGCATTTTCCCAAGTGCAATTTGGACCTATAAACCTAAATTACACATGTTAACCACACTTTCTCATTAAGTGTATTTAGGGCTTATAAACCTGAATTGCACTTATCACACACACGTAAATGGGGTTTTTAAGCATGATTTACCTTGGAACTACCAAGATACAATGAGGGTTTTGGAAACCCTAATGGCCTCAAATGCATCATTTTCAGGAGGTTGTTCAATTCAAAATGAACTTAATAGGTGATCAGTTACTCTTCAACAATACTGATGATTTTTCCTATCACAATATTTCCATTATACAAATGACAGAAGCTTCTCTGAGCAAAAATGTGATGAAGTTCAAGAAACAAGACCCTCATCTAGTCTTCCCACCTTCTTCAGTCACATTGAACATAGATCACATAAGGGATATAAAGATAGGTCACGCTGACCTATTAGATTTTATAAAGAGGGTTTACTAATGTCCATCATATTACAAAAAGGAATCTATCATCAACAATGGCATCCATTTAGATGCAGTTTTCCATATGTCTGCTCAAGACATTGAGTTCGTCATGGCAGTTGTGAGTCACCTTGATCCGGTTAGCAAAAGTGTAAAAGATGAAACTAGAAAAATTGATTAGGCTTGATGAGGATTTCTTTGACACAATTTTTAAGTGTCTCAGCATTAAGAAATACTCAAACATCACTATTCAATTATCTCTAGCCTACTATGATAGAAATTCTGACAAGTGTAGGCAAAATATGAATGATAACTGGTTGAAGACCTAGAGAACTACCATTGCCAAATGGTTGGAAACTCTTCCAAGAAGTGACTTTATTGAAGAATTCAATGATTTTATAACTCTCCTGAGTAGAGTGAAAGGACTTCCCACCTCTAACACTTTCTATAAATGGATGTATCAATACATCCATGTTATTAGACAGAATAAGGAGAAGATATTTTGGGGAAAACAAATCAATGGTGCCATTTGTGAGAAACTTACCAAGGTGCCTACCACTCTTAATTTCTACATAACCTCCTACTTGGTATACGCTGCAACTTCAATGAGACATTTTCTAGGTCTATCTGCAACATGTGATAGAAGGCAAGTTGTTGTGCACGAATATTACTGCCAGTTGATACAAAAGAATAGTCTCAATCATTTCCAGAGGGTAAATGCTACTTTCTTTCGATACTACATGTGTATGTTGAATAAGAATTTGTACAATAGAAGATTTTCAAATCATGCTTGGGAGGTGGTAAATAAATATGGGTGTATGTTCCTTCAATTCCCTACCTTCGCATATCTCAAGGTTGGATGATTCAATGGTGAGCCTTTTATGTTCCCAAGATATCCTTCAGACAAAATTATTTTGATGGAGTTGGCTTGTTAAATGGTGGCAGTCTATTAGGCCCAATCAAGTTCCCACAAAATAGGTTTGAAGTTTACTGTGACCATTGGTATATATTGTTGGCTAGTTGGAGGAATTGATTATGTGTTGCATTGAGGTTTTATCATTGATGTCAACACTAGTTGTTTTGGATGCTTTACTGACACTCTTGTGGTCCTGGTAGATTGTGTGGTTTCTGGTTGGTTTGGATCCGACATGATCCGGTATGCTCTGGTATGATTTGGTTATGGAATTGGATTATTCATGTTCATATTCAGTCAGTTGGTTTTGATCTGGTGATCGGATGCTATCCTATTTGTTTGGAAGCTTGGTTTGTGGTTCTGACGAGAGTTTCACCGGTAGAGCTTTATTGAAGATCTTTGATGATATGCATAAGTGGTGTCGGTGTGGCTTCTAGTGGAGATTCGGGATGCATATGGTTGATCATGTTCGAGACTTGGTGGACTAGGATTATTTCTTTGGCATGTATGGAGATATATTGGGTTCCAGTATATCTAGGTTATGGACCGGCTTAATGTATTGTGTGGATTGGACCTCTCAAAGTGTTTGTGGGATGTCTTATGGGTTGGATATTATTTGTTTGGTCTAAGGCCAACATGTTGTGTAATTATGTAATTGGTTTATTGTCTGGTGGTCGACCTAATTTTTTATGGTCGATGGTTTGTATATATGTGATGTAAGATCTCATTGTAGATAATCATGGTAAGGGATATGGATATGTAATATGTGAATTATTGGTATTATGGATATGTTGCATTAGTTTTTTATTGATGTCAACATTTATCCATCTGGAGATCTACATTGTTGATTTGCCACTATGGTTATATTGGTTTACTGTTGAACCGGCACATTGTGTTCACCGACAAGTTCAGTGACATGCACAGTCACCGATATATTGTTCACTGGTAGGTTATATGGTTCACCGGTACTAATGATGACTTGTTATCATCTGGAGATCACTTGACTATGTCGAAGACATGGTTTGGATACTTGGTTTTGGTGTTTTGGTTTTTAGTCTAATTGGGTTGACATATTTGTTGTTACCAATAGATTGGTCTAGGTTATGGACCGATATGCGTTATCTATTCCAAATCAGCACGACACGTTATGAAGATGATTTATTGATTGCATATTATTGTAAATGTATTGAGCTGACATGATGCATCGCATCAAGACTTATTTGTAATTGATTTTATTGTAATATTCTTAGTAAGTTGACCTACACATTTGGTCTTAGGTTTTGTATATATGTAAGATCTCATTTGTGAGATGATATATGAGATGGTATCTAAGGTTATGGTATGGTATTGTAACATGGTATGTGTGAATATTAAAGATCATATGAGAAGACCATAGAGAAGATTCAATTAAGGTTTGAAGGTGTTTATCATAGTTTAACCGGTACTGAATCCAGCATTGGAGATGCTATTTTGAATAGTACATTATTATAGTATTTAACCATCCTACTGTAGTCATTGCGACTCCCATTTGAACATTGTGCTCTAGGTGGTTAGCATTTCTGCATGTGCAGACCCCATTTGTATACACATACTATCTGCAGTAGTATCATCTGATTGTGGGTAAGGTTTCCCACTGTGGTTTTTCCCCTTATAGGGTTTCCACGTCAAAATCTATGTGTCATGTGTTGTGGATGTTGTTTCTCTTTCTGTTTCATGTATTAAGTTTCGTTGGTATTGATATTAACTACTAATCTGTTAACCAACATTAAGTTTGGTTTACTAGTATTGAGTATCAAGTTTGATTAAGTTATAATTGGGATGAAATTCATTGACAACCGATTCACCCCCCCCCCCTCTCAGTTGCCTTCCGGTTCCTAACACGAATAATGTAATATCATTCGAGCAAAGGATTTGGCCGATCATTGGAGATTGAATTGGGTTTATGTAAGACAATTAAATCCTCCAGTATTGAGCTTAATTGGAATTGTACTCAGGAATAGGAGATGCTATCTTTACAGTTCATTCCTTCTTCTGGATTATAGTCTGGATTTCTATGTAGTCAGTGAGACTCCTTTTGTGATGAAGAGTGCACTCTAGACTATTGGTCTTCTTGCAAGTGTAGGCCCCTCAATTGTAATTCACATACTTACTGCAGAAGTATTATCTAACTCTGGGTAGACTTCCCATCATGGTTTTTCCCTTTACTGAGTTTTCCACATATAAATCTTGGTGTCATGTGGATGGTATTTATTCTCTGATTATTGTTTATGCTTAATTGGTTTATCTATTATTCTGGTATTTGGTTTAAGCATTTCGGTATTAATGTTTTGGGTTTTGGTATTAAAGTTTTAATTGCTAATGGTTCCAAGTCTGTGACAACTGATTCACCCCCCCCATCTCAGTTGTCTTCCGATTATTTGAATTGTCTAACAATTGGTATCAGAGCTCTCATCCTCTCTGTAGAAATCTTAACCGCTTGACGAAGATCCTATGGAAACTAATAGTTCAAGTTCATCTAGTTCATCTGGAGTTGTCTTTCGGAGAGATATTTCTAGACTTCATGGAACAGATTACTAGTATGGAAGATTCAGACGGAGAATCATCTAAGATGTCTCGGTAAGGAGATTTGGGAGATCACACAGTATTGTGTTACACCTCATAATCTGACATCTGGCAATCCTCTTCTGACAAACTTGGATAAGGAGCTTGAGAATGATTGTAGAGCAAAAGAAGCCCTCTTGTGTGCACTTTTTTATTAACAAATAATGGGATTAACTGACAAATCATCTAGAAAGGCTATATGGGATAAGTTGGAGACTCTTCATGAAGGTGACCCTACTATGAAGATTGCTAAACTTGATGGTTACCGGATGAGAAATGAAAACCCCAAAATGGAAGAAGATGCAAGGATTACTACATTCCTGGAAAAGGTAAATGAGATTGTTATAGGAGTTCAATGTTGTGGTGGAACTATGAGTGAAGATGAAATTATTTCTAAAGTTTTGAGAGCCCTACCACTGGCTTACAAGATGAAGGCTACTATAATTAATGAATTGAGAACAATGGCTAATACCTCTGTCAACAAAGATACCTTGTTTGGGAAATTATCTGCTTTTAAGCTTGAATAATTTGGACCTTTTCGAGTTGTGAAGTTTCAACCTGCTTTTGTTGCATCTGCATCATCAATCGGTAAGCAAGATTGCAAAGTTTTATATGCAAAGGAATTGGATGATATGAAGAGAGAAGATGACGATTTTAGAAAATTAAAGCACTATTTTCTAGAAGAGTACCTAAAGGACTGGTAGGAAGTAAGTATGAAGGAAAAGCACCTTTTAAATGTTTTGCATGTAATAAGATTGGTCATTTTGCATCTAGATGTTCTGAAAGGAATTCAAGATTTGAAGAGAGAGTTAGAAGATCTTGTAATCCTAACCCTGGTTATCAAAACAAGTATAAGTACAGGAAAAACAGAGACAAATAATGTTACATAGCGGATGAGGAAGGTGTTACTAATTCTCATGATGAACCAGCAGGAGACTCTGCTAGTGGTTCCAGCAAAGGGAAGGAATGGGTGTTCCTGGCTATCAAGGAAGATGTTCCGGCACTGGAAGAGAATGTACTTGAAGAAAAGGCGTGTGCTACTAAAATTGAAGACAAGGATGAATGGGCAATTGACAGTGGATGTTTACATCATATCATTGGAGATAAAAGGAAGTTTCCATCTTTGCAAGAATTTGATGGCAGTTTGGTTAGATTTGGAGATGACAAAGCATGTATGATCAAAGGAAAAGGAATTATATCATTGGATGGTAAGAACAATAGTGATAATGTTTATTATGTTGAAGGTTTGAGGCCATAATATTTTGAGTGTAAGACAATTGGTGGAAAAGGGATTTCAATTATAGTTCAAGGATGGAAAATACAAAATCATTAATAGATTTGGTTTGGAGATTGCAACTGGTACACACACAAAAGGTAATATATTTCATTTGAATTCTGGTGAGAAGACATGTTTGATTGCACAAATTGATGAGAGTTGGCTATGGCATAAGATGCTATGTCATGTGAATTTTGATTGCACTGTAAAGGTCAGTTCAACTAAGGTTGGTAGAGATATACCTAAGATTGTGAAGCCCTATAATCCGGTATGTAAAGAATGTCAAATGGGTAAATAGGTCAAAACCTCTTTTAGGGGTATACAAGATAAATATAATGATGTTCTTGATCTTATTCATACTGATTTGAGTGGCCCTGCTAGAGTTAAAAAATTTCAAGGTAATAGATATTTTATGTTGATCATTGATGATTATTGTAGAATGATGTGGGTTACTTTTCTAAGAGAGAAATTTGAGGCTTTTGAAAAGTTTAAAATATTTAAGGCTAAAGTGGGAATAGAGACATGATTGAAGATTGAATGTTTAAGGTCAAATCATGCTGGAGAATTCACATCCGGTGAGTTTAATAACTTTTGTGAGAAGCATGGTATAAGGAGACAATTTTCTGCTCCCTGGACACCTCAGCAGGATGGAGTTGTGGAAAGGAAGAACAAAACTATCTTGGATGCTGCTAGAACAATAATGATGGAAGATATTCTACCTCATATCTACTGGAGAGTAGTGAGCATAGTGGTCTATACATTCAATAGAGTACATATCAAAGGAGAAACTAGTAAGCCACCTTATGAATTATGGTTTGGCAATACACCTATACTTAAATATTTCAGAATATTTAGTAGTAAATGTTATATCAGGAGAGATGATATGATTGGAAAATTTGATCCTAGATGTGATGAAGGCATATTTCTTGATTATTCTAATGAAAGAAAAACATATACATGTTATAACAAGAGATTGCAGAGAATTGTGGAGAATACTAATGTCAAGGTGGATGAGTTGAATCGAAGTCAAATCAGAGTATATGAGTAACAATCAGTTGTGGAAATGATTATATCTAAACCCATAGCACCTTTACCAAAACATAATGTTGAACTAGTTACTCCGGCAGTATCAGAAAATTTAACAGTAACTGAACAACCGGGAAGAGGGACAGAGAGTCAGAAGACTCCTAGGTATGTGAGATTGAATCATTCAGAAGATCAAATCATTGGGGATAAGAACGATGGAGTGATGACAAGAAGAAGACTAACAACTAATGAGTTATGTTTAGTTTCTCAAGTTGAACCGGCATTAGTAATTGAAGCATGTAAAGATGAATGTTGGTTGAAAGCTATTGAAGAAGAATTAGATCGGATTGAGAAAAATAACACATGGACTTTAGTTCCCAGGCCTAAAAGTAAGAATGTTATTGGAACTAAATGGGCTTTTAGGAATAAATTGAATGAGGATGGTCAAGTTGTAAGGAGTAAGGCTAGATTGTTTTGTAAAGGATATTCTCAAAAGGTAGGAATTGATTATGGTGAGACTTTTGCACCTGTAGTTAGGATTGAAGTTGTAAGATTATTTCTTGCATATGTTGTCCATAAAAACTACAAGGTTTATCATATGGATGTCAAGTGTGCATTTTTGAATGGGGATCTTGATGAGGAAGTTTATATTGAGCTACTTGGTGGTTTTTCACTTTCAAATGATACAAACATGATTTGCAAGTTAAGGAAAGCTTTATATGGATTGAAACGGGCACCTAGAGCTTGGTATGCAAGATTGGATAAATATCTTTTGAAGCTTGGTTTTACTAAGGGTAATGCTGATAGTAATTTATATTATAAGGTCACTGATGATGATATACTGATTATTGAAGTATTTTTGATGACATCATTTTTGGAGGTGAAGATAAGTTATGCATGGAATTTTCTAAAAATATGGAGAAGGAATTTGAAATGTCTATGATTGGGGAAATGAAATTTTTCTTAGGTTTGCAGATTACTCAGACTGACAAAGGTATTTTTATCTATCAAACTAAGTATGCCAGGGAATTGTTGAAGAAATTTAGTATGGGAGACTCTAAACTGGTAAGTACTCCTATGGTTACAAGTGAGAAATTTACAAGGAAAGATGTTTCTACACCGCTAAATCCTACAAGATACAAATCTATGATTGGAGGTCTGCTTTATTTGACTTAGACTAGGCCTGACATAATGAATGTTGTTGTATTGCATCTAGATTTCAGAGTGATCCTAGAGAAAATCATGAGTGTGGTGAAAAGGATTTCTAGATACTTGCAAGATACATCTGAATATGATTTGTGGTACCCTAAGGATGATGACTTTACTTTATGTGCATATATAGATGTTGATTGGGCTGGAGTTGTTGATGACTGGAAAAGTACTTCCCGTGGAGATTTCTTTCTTGAAAAAAAGTCGGTTTCATGGATCAGCAAGAAGCAATCATGTACTTCTTTATCTACTTTTAAAGATGAGTATGCTGTTGTTGATACTAATTGTACACAGGTTCTATGAATGAAGTAAATGTTGAAGGATATCAAACTGCATTGCACTGAACCAGTAGTTATTCATTGTGATAACTATATTCCTATTGACATATCAAAGAATCTGGTATTTCATTCTAAGACTAAGAACATACCTATCAAGTATAAATATTTGATGGAGAAGATGGAATAAAATGAAGTTAGACCAGTTTATGTGAACACTAAAGAACAAATTGCAGATATTTTCACTAAACCATTGCCTAAAGAATCATTTGAGTACCGAGAGACGAGTTAGGGGTTTCTGCCCCTCTGGCAAAGAACTGATTGATTCTTTTTGGCATCAGTCTGGTATGTATTATCAGAGATATTATTCATTATGGCACTGATGTGGGGATGCTACTGCTCAGGAGGAGTAGTTAGCCTTATGTTTCAGTGGTTTTTATTTCTGCTTTGATATTTTTTGCCAGATTTCTAGCATTGATGTCAAAGGGGGAGAGATATTGATGTGAAAAACTTAAGGAGTTGTATACATCAGGGGGAGAGATATATGTGAAATAAAAAGCTTTAAAGAGATATTATTAATAGGGGGAGTTTGGTCTTTGTTTCAGAACTTCATTCCTATATCTTTGAGTGGGAGATTGTTGGCTAGCTTCCATTGGGGGAGACTTGTTTGGCATTTCTTGGTACACAGATGTTTTTCACATCTAGTGTTTCCATCAATGCCAAAGGGGGAGATTGTTGGCCAGTTATGTTTTGCATTGATTTTTTGGCATTGATGTCAACACTAGTTGTTTTGGATGCTTCACCGGCACTCTTCTAGTCTTCGTAGATTGTGTGGTTTCTGGTTGGTTTGGTTATGGCATGATTTGGTATGCTTCGGTATGATTTGGTTATGGAATTGGCTTATTCATGTTCATATTCAGCCAATTGGTTTTGATCTGGTGATCGGATGTGATCCTATTTGTTTGGAAGCTTGGTTTGTGGTTCCGGCGAGGGTTTCACCGATAAAGGTTTATTGAAGATCTTTGATGATATGCATAAGTGGTGTTGGTGTAGCTTCTAGTGGAGATTCAGGATGCTGATGGTGATCATGTTCAAGATTTGTCGGATTGGGATTATTGCTTTGGCATGTATGGACCTATATTGGGTCCCGTATATCTAGATAATGGACCGGCTTAATGTAACATGTGCATTGTAACTCTCAATCTGTTTCGGGGATGTCTTATGGGTTGGTTATTATTTGTTTGGTCTAAGGCCGACATGTTTTGTAATTATGTAATTAGTTTATTGTCTCGTGGTTGACTTGATTGTTTATGGTTGAGGGTTTGTATATATGTGTTGTAAGATCTCATTGTAGATAATCACGGTAAGGGATATGAATATGTAATGTGCAAATAATGTAATATCATTCAAGCAGAGGATTTGGTTGATCATTGGAGATCGAATTGGGTTTATGTAAGAGGATTTAGTCCTCTAGTATTGAGCTTAACTAGAACTGTACTCGGGCATAGGAGATGCTATCTTTGCAATTCATTCCTTCTTCCAGATTGTAGTCTGGATTTCTATGTAGTCAGTGAGGCTCCTTTAGTGATGAGCAGTGCACTCTAGGTTGTTGGCCTTCCTGCAAGTGTAGGCCCCTCAATTGTAATTCACACACTTACTGGAGAAGTATTATCTGACTGTGGGTAGGCTTCCCAACGTGGTTTTTCTCTTTACCGAGTTTTCCATGTATAAATCTTGGTGTCATGTGGATGGTATTTATTAACTTATTATTGTTTGTGCTTAATTGGTTTATCTGTTATTCTAGTATTAATGTTTTGGGTTCTGGTATTAAAGTTTTAATTGCTAATGGTTCCAGTAATCCGTGACAACTGTTTCACCCCCCCCCCCCCCTCTCAGTTGTCTTTCAGTTATTTGAATTGTCTAACATATATTCTATCAAATAGATCTTCAAATCTAGAGCAATGGAGGAAGACATGAGAAGAGTTATGATGAAGTTTTTCAAGGCAAGGAATGATTTTGATTACAGGGGAATGGAGAATAAACTGAAAAAGAATTATATTCATGTTCACTGTATTGAGGATGTTTGGGTTGATTGCAGGACCAAGCATGACATAAGAAATCTTGATTATTATCGTTTGATAGTTGATCAAATCTAGGAATTCAACCTTGCTGACATCCCAGATGAACTGGAAGAGGATGGTAATGTCTTGGACCTTATCTATGTTGATAATAAGGTATCCTCTACTCCTTTGTCTTTGATTCAATGATCACAGAATGAATCAACTTCAATTAGAGATAGATTTCAAAGTATTCTCACGAATAAAAATACATGGCTCTCAAGCAAGGGATTTCAATTAAAAACCTTCTCGTCTGGCTCAAAAGATGACAAAACTAGTCCCATTGGAAAGATGTCAAAAATTAGAACCAAGAACATATAGGATCCTGCCACTACTGAAAAGGCTCCCAAATTCAAGTTGACAGTTGGAACCAAAAAAGGAAAACCCTAAGGAGAGCCATCAGCCTGTAATGTTCATGAGACACAAGAGTTTGAGATACTGGATGAATAATTGGAAGGTGAGCATCCTAATGAAGATCCTATTGATATTGAACAGTTGGGAGATGATCAAGAAGGTGATCAAGAGCAAGAAGAAAATGATGAATAAGGTCTACAACAAGCAGATAAGTCCTTACCCCTGATATCACTTTCTTCATCCATGATGAAAGTTCCTATTTCTACTTATGAGTCAGAGCCTCCATTGGTCACTTGTATTTCTCCTAGAAATGTTGTTCATGTCTTTTCTGCCAGTGCTAGTGAGTCTACCCTAGTACCCCCCATGATACACTGATAATGTTTTCTCCTCTTTTCCCAATTGGTCTGAGGTATCCATCTCTACATTAGAAAACTTGATAAGTTTATGACAGAGAGTGCTCCTAAGGAAATTTATTCATCTCTTGAAAATCCTAATAATGTTGTTACTATGACCTCACATATTGTAACTACCACTATTCAAGATTCAATCAATCCTTCTCAAGATGTAGTGGCAGGTGAGGACGATGATTCTGCTTTGCCACCATGGTTATTTTCTAATGCTCCTAAAAGAAAGAAGCAAGCAATGTCTCCTGATGACTTTGATTTTAGTCAGCTTGTTCCTATTAAACGTGAGACCACTAAGAAGGATAAAATCTTGTCAAGGATGAAGGTTGAAAAAGAAAGTCCAATAAGTATTCTGAGGTTTCCATACCTCCTCCAAATACAAATATTGATAAGATCCGAGATTCTAACTATGTCATGAAAAGGATCGAGTTGGGAAAGCAAACTCATGATTCTATTGCTGAAGATGCTCAGTCAGCAATAGAAGCTCTTGTATTTAGATATGATGAAGATAAAGTTAAAAAGGATCAACTCAAGGTACGAGTTGAGAAGCTCACCTCAATACTCAACAAAGTGACCAAGTACTCATAAGTTATTGAACCAGTGACTTCAACATTGGATGAACAAGCTATGTAGAGAGTCGATCAAGCAACATCACAGAGTAGAGATGTGGGAGAATTGATGGATTGAATGCTAAGTCTTGAGTTACATGGCTCTTAAGTACAACTTTCACCATTATCAATAATCTTGACGTCGTAAAGATAAAAGTAGACAACACCAAAGGAACTTTATCCAAAGAACTTGAATTACAAGATAAAGACT
Organism: Cryptomeria japonica; assembly: GCF_030272615.1. NCBI lineage: Eukaryota > Viridiplantae > Streptophyta > Pinopsida > Cupressales > Cupressaceae > Cryptomeria > Cryptomeria japonica. Next base: position 197,789,123 of record NC_081410.1, read on the forward strand.
TTGAGGTGTGGTTGAAACCTGAAGATGTTGATCCAAATGATCTCATACAAAATGATGTCATTCCTTCACAGTGTGGGTATGTTGAGCAACACGAGGTATTGGAACATCAAATGAACATTGTAGAGAATTTAGTCAAGGACATGAGGAAAGCCCAGAAAGAATGTGTTGACAAGAAGAAATAAATTGTTGATAAAATTTCTGAAATTTTGTGTTCTTTCCTTGATAAAAATGAAAAACTTCTTGATATTGATGATTTCATCAAAGAATTCAGCTTGCTTGTGACTGCTGAAATTGATAGAGAGTATTTTTCTTTGTCCTCAATTGATAGATTGCTTGATCTTCAATTCATCTTGGATTTTCTAGATTTACTTCTGAAGGAACACAAGAAGTGTTGCACTGACTTAGAAGATTCAATCACCAGTGTCAAGATCATCACCAGCCATACCCATGGACTCGATGGAGTTCAAATGAACAAAGGCTTGTAGAAGTTTGAATAATTCTAGAAACAAGATTTAGTTGAGGAAAATGACAGTTAGTCATTCCCATATTTTTCCTAGTGGCATTTTTCTATTTCAATTAATACCTTAGGTGTCATTTTGTATATGCTCATGTGCATGTGTTGAGTGCACAAGTCCTAAGTCGAATTGAACTCTATTTTTGACATGCTCCTAGAACTAGTTGCAGTTTCCTATTTTCATGTTGCACCCCTCTTCTATATATATGAGGGTTATTATTTGTTTCCCCCTTTTTAATTTTGTAACTGCCATCTAAATTTTTTTAAGTTTTTATTTATCACTTCATGTTTCAAGCTCCTTGTCGTGGGCTTTATGAGTTTTCAAAGTCTTGTCGCGAGCTTTATGAGTTTTCAAAGTCTTGTCGCACAAAGTGTCCCTTTTCCAAGCTTGTCGTGGGGTTAGGAATTTCCAAAAGTATCTGATTACCTAATCTCCCATTGTCTTTTACTTCGATTGCTCTAGCGGGAGTTATGGAAATTTTGTAAGTCCTGACTGTAGGTCCATAAGTTCATGTTTTCCCCTACTAAGCGACTTGTCAGTCTCACCTAGGTCTTGGGGCGCCACCTTCGCATTAATTTGTTATACAGACTAACATCATTTGCCTTGTCAACAAGAACAAGCTGAAATAAAAGATCATTTTAAGAGGCAAAGTAAATGTAGCATTTAAGGCATGTCACATCACTCAAGGACATAAACAAGGTGGCAGATAATTTTTGAACCAACTCTCATTTCTGAGTTTTTACAAAGTGCATTATCTAGCTTGTGTCCATGCAGAGTATGATACAAAACCATTCGGCAAGTCTGTCAGACATGAAGGTTGAACAATTGAACCTAGAGACTTTCCTACAAGAGATTGAAGGAGATAGGAGAGCTCTGTTGCAGGAGAGAATTCTTCAGTGCGGCTTGGCTTTCGTAACTATTTTCTGACTATCGTACCTTGTGTAGATTTTATCATTGCATTCTCTAAAAGATACAACCCATAGACATAAGAGATCTGAGTAGATGTGGGTAGATTTGTAGCACGGATTAATGCTTCTCTCACACTTTGATCCTTCGTGAGAGGAAAGCCTCTGAAGATATGTCCATTCTAGCTGGTGAAGATTATTTCAAAATGCATGGATAATGGTGTATGAACTGCATTATCAAAAACTGGTTGAAGTCTGACGAAGGAGGTACGTCTCAATTGCTCACCAAATTGAAAAGAAGGCATTTCAAGGGTGAAGTTGTAGAGATTATAGTCCTTCTGCATTGTGTTGTAGGGAGTGTTTTCATTGATTCCTTTGAATTATGGATGTGTCATTTTATTCCGATGATTTGTGCTCCCAGGAGTTTTATTGACTGGGCCTTCATCATTAGCTACCATTTGCATGAACAATTGCGGAATTTTTGTCAGACCCTTGCCTTTCATATGTGTTTGTACCTGATTTTCATACTAGCTAGTCAAGACTCTGCTTGGCTAGGGTTGGAATTGCATCATCCTCTCCCTGGATTTGCATCTATCTACCGGAAATTTCCCCAACTCACCATGCGTAAGGGTATGCGATATTTTTCCTATGTCAATGATGTATTCTTGATGGGTATGATTAGAAAACTACAAGGAAACCCTAGTTTATGAATTTCCCGTGACTCTGCAACCTTTATGATGAAGTTTGGATGTTTCTTTACCCAATTCAACAGGTTTGCATACCTTAGGATTGGGGGTTTTGAAAAGGCCTCGTTAAAATTGCCTTGTTTCCCACCCAATTATATTGTTTTCTTGGAATTTTTCTGCCAGATAGCTGTAGTGAATGTTAAATATCTGAACATGGGAAAGAAGGGATACTCCTTCCCATTGTCTATACCTCATTTCTCTTGCAAAACAAATAGCATCGCTAAGGCCATGGAATTAATTCTAGAGAAGCTTCATTTTCAATCTCTGCTATGTAGAAGTAGTTTTGACAACAAGGGATATGTGAGGCACAATTTTTATGGAGCCAAAGGTTATATGCATCGGCTTGAACTCAAGGATTTTTGGGAAGATTGTTTAGATGATGTTGAAGTATTCAAAAGAAGTTTCAAGAGACTTTCTTTGCAGAAAATTCATACTCTTGGTGTCTCTTTCAATGTCCCTGATCATGTAATTGAAGATGAGGTCATTTTGGACCTAGAGTATCATACTCTTGTTGATGCAGGCCCCACAAAAGTTGATTGGTACAAAGAGAAGGTCTCAGACCTAATGGTTTGTACTGCTCCAGTATTGAGAAGAACATCTGAATAGTTAAAAGGTAGGTGGAAACAACATGTCAGCTCCTCACAAAGCAAAATGTCGTCATCCCGTAGAGAGAAAGGGGTAGTTCCTCTTCCCCTTTTCCAACATTAGCAGCCAAATCTGCCGATAAGTTACCAATCCAAGGTTCTAGGTCAGGCGGTGATGGAGAGAAGCCTGAAGAAATTCCTTCTAGGTTAAAATCAAATTGTGAGCGGGATGACAGAGTTACACCATCTAGAGGGAAAACCCCTCTTGTTGATTCTAAAGGTAGTTACCTACAGATAATTGATGATCATTCTTTCTCTGATTTGGTTGAAATTCCCTCCTCTCTTGTCCAAATTACCCCCACCATTGTTAATAAAGAGTCAAGACTTGAAACAACCTCTCCAGCATGGCCGAAGATAGAGGTAGAGAAGAAAAGAAAAGTGTCCACCCCTATTTCTAGTGAGATAGATACAGTTGCACTGCTGCTATGTCTCGGATCATTTTCCATCCTATATCTGGTCACCAACTCCTAGAGATCGCTAATCTTATTAAAGATGTGAGTGGAAGTGATATAACAGAGAAGGATTATAAGATCACTCATGTAGATATGGGACCTTCTACTTTGGAAGGGGACATCTACCATGCTGACTTTTCAGTCCATGTGTTGAATAAGAGGGCTCAAGAGCAGAAGAAAAAGAATTTGGAGCTACAATACCAAGTGTAGTCATTGAAGGATTTCATTTCATCTATTATAGATCCTACAATTGGGAGGCTTCAAGTTCACATGTGCAGGGACTTGATCCAGATACTGTGAAAAAGGTCAAAGGTAATTTAGGATATGTTAAAGCTATCACTAAATGGATAGATAAAATGTATAGGACTCGTGTTAGCTATCTTACCAAGTTCAGTGTGTTGTATGTGAATATTTGGAATAAAAGAAAAGAATTGTTAGCTGAGCTACGACAGGTTAGAAAAGAACATGGGAGAATATTTGTGCTTTCGAAGGAGGTTATCGAGCTCACTACATTAAACCCTGTCATTCTGATAACTAAAAATTTCGTAGTACATCCTAAAGAAATCGATCTTACCTAGAAAGAAGCCTTGGAGTGGAAGGAAAGGATCTACCATGACTATATCAGTCACATTGATGATGCCCTAAAACACTATTTGAATGATATTCTGAAAATAAAGAATAATCTATGTGCTCTGGATGTTGATCTTATGGATAGTTTTGAGGAGAATGTATGAGAACTTGGTTAAATTATGGGCCAGCTCAAAGAAAATTATCAAAAAAACACCAGGGACCCACAAAATATTTCTTTGGAATCATTCAAGGGATTGTGTCACTTGCAGATGCACACAACAACCTTTGAAACTGAGATGGATGAAATGCATAAAAACATTGCCACTATTAACGGGTTGACTTCAAAATGGAGAACAAGATTGTGCATCACAACAGTACTAGAAGATCTGAACTTAGAGTCAGTCATGAACAGGTACCATGAGTACAGACAAAGGCTTAAGGCTTAGGAGGTGGCACGTACTAGCCAGGAGGTGAAGATCATTGGCGATAATGAACCGGAAGCTAAATAGGCAGGGGCAGTTTTACTGTTTTAATTAGTTTTCTTGAATATTGGCTTGGAAGCCAAAAAATACTTAGTTTAAAATACTGATTGTCTTCAAGAAACCATTTCTCTGAATGTTTTAAATAGATAGACTTATTTTCATTTTAGGATCTTTTGGGTACACTTTGTTTTTCTATTAAGAACAAAAAACTTCTTTAAGCATATTTCTATTTACTGAATTGAATATAGAAAATTTGTTGGTCACTTCAGATATTCATAATCTTTGAATTATGGTGTGTGAATGCTTTATGTTCTTTTGAATGGTTATCAGTGGATGCATCTATATTTGAGATGGTGAATGGTTTCAGTTTTCTATTGCTGCAAAAATATTGTCTTTGAATGGTATTTTGTAGCAACTTAGTTGTTTCAAAATCTTGGAAAATATAAAAGTATTTGTATTTTATGCGTGCCTTTTCAAAGATTTCTAGTCAAAAGCTCTTTCCTTATTTGCTTTATGGTTAAAAGAATTTCAGTTAATTTCTATTCATTGAATATCATCAGAAGGTAGCTGCCACCTTGTAAAATAAGAAGAGAATCAATTAGTAATTAGTTTATTTAGATTGGTTCAACTGTGGTTACATTTGTCACCTTTGTGGGCATGAAAATATAGAGTTAGGTGATAAATCGATTAACCAACATTATTGTAATAAGGATTTTTTTCTATCATTGTTTATGCAACAAAACTCTACCAAAGTGAAGATCAAATTGAGACTTGGTGTTCATTTTGTAAATTTGCAATTTAATCAAAGAGAAGATAAGTTTGGCATTCAAACTTTGTTTTGAGAGAAATCTTGTGTATGGTATGAATGTTTTTATGTCATTTATGTCATATTTTCTTGAAAGATTAAAGTTGATTATAGTTCTTGATGCTAGATATTGAAAAGTTATTTGAGTCTTTGCAAGTAATCTTAGAGTTACTTTGAAAATTTAAGAATTGGAAATTGGTTGAGAGGGTTGTTTAAAGTCTTTGAGCTTTTACAAGCTATCTCTAAAGTTTTTATTGCAAAGATTAAAAACTAAAATCTAAAGTTGTGTTGTACAAATTATTTGGTTAGAGTATAAAATCCTTCAATATATCTATAAGTATTTGAGCTGGCAATATATTTGAGTTATAGCAGTTGATAGGAATTAGGCATTCAAAATAATCTTTGAGTTCTTGGTGTACACAAGGCCCGTCCCAAACACATGCTCATCCCCAAGTCATATTTAGAAAAGGGAAGTAACAAAAGACTTTGTTCTTTCATAGACACTTTACTTCCTAGTTAGCTTATTTTTCAATATTACTGCAAGATTAGAGTTGTTTTGGTTAAGGAAATGTGATCTTAAAAGAGAATTAGAAATAACTAGTTCTGAAAAAAGAGAATTGAGTTGTTGCTTCATCCTAGAATAGTGTAAATTTAACGGGTAGATAGATTAGAAAGTAATTTTAGTAGAAAGGGGGAGCCTTTCCTTACATTTAGGAGAGATTGTATCTTTCCTTTTGAGAGATATTATCTCATGTGTTGTCATGAAACTCACATTTTGTGAACCTTCATCAGTTTACAAAAATTTCACCCAACACTCTAATAATTATAATATGATAATAATTATACATTTTAATTATCTGATGGAATGTAATTGTAAATTTTAAAGTGGGGGTAAAGGTCTCCTTAGAGTGTTAACCTATATTTATTTGTAAAGTAATGTCAAAATGTCATTAAAAAACTTTTTATTATTATTATGTGGAAATAACCCATTTGGGAAAGTGTCTAAGATATAGGTACCTTTTTAACTAGGTGTGTTTAGTGTCAGGGGTGATTTTTCTACCCATCTACTCCTTGGAAATAACATGTCATGAATAGGTATGCAAGAGATTAGTATAGACTTGGTATCTGGCCTTCCATATTGTATTGCAAGGGAATTGTGTATGGATAATGTACTCCACAATCCACTCCACCATACCTTCCTCATGTGGGTGCACATAGGGAAGCATGAGGCACATTTACTATTTGAAGGTCATGGGAGAGGAGCTTACTATAGAGGTCATTATGGATTACATTGAATCTTTCATATAAGCCAACCTTATGAATTTTAGAAGAGGTTTTCCTTCTCATTTTTACTTTTATTACATAAGGAATTTACGGAGGAGTTTGGGGATGGTGTTGGTTTGATTGAAGTGAGGGAGTTCATAAAGATAAAAAAATTAATATTCCCTTTCATTTGTATTTATATGTAAGTTTGATTGTATAGTGTGTGAAATGATTCTCTATTGTGAAATTTCATGGTTGGAAGGATATTGCACTCTATTACATCTTTAGTTTATCTCTATGTGATTGTGAGTTATTTTATTTTGATATGTGGTTGGATAGTCCTTGATTAGATCCTCTATCCATGACTCATAATGTGGTATCAAAGTATAGGTTTCAAATCTCAAGGAAAGGGAAAATGATTTGGTATCCTAAACTTTATGCTTGTGAAAAGATAGTTGAACACTATGTTCCTTGTGAAGTGGTTTTGAAAACACTTTCATCATGGAACCATATTTGGTTCTCAAAATCAAACTAGACTAATTTAAGGAGAGATGGCACACAATTTTGGCTATAAAATCCTAAGAAAAAAATAAACCAAATACATGGGGAATTTCTATCATAACCACTTCTTAGAGTATGGTGATATTTGGACATTCATACAATATGAGTGAAAATTCTTTGGTAGCTCCTACTATTTGAATGGGTTATGTCTATCTAGTTGCATTAACTCAAGCTTTTTAATGGGCTCATATTTTATTTGAAGGTAATCAACTATTTGTTTAGCATCATAATGGTGCTTGCACTAGAGTCTATAGTTAAATTATGTAAAAAAAAATTATCCACTATGAGGGTGAAGTAAAAAGTTGTGGTACAGCTTTACCTACTTCAACTTTTGAGTTTATAAGGGAAACAACTTGTTGTGATTGGGAAATTTTCATTCATTCAATTCATTTATCTTTTTAGGTATGTCCCATGTGAGTTGAGGCCACTAGATTCAACTGTTCATTTAATTCTTCCTAGAGTAGAGTCTTTTGTTATGAGATGGACAACATATCCCATAATGAGACACTAGCAAGTAGCTTCTGCAACCACTCCACTATATTTCACAACCCACATGGTTATGATCTAGAATATTTTACCCTTTTGGTTGGTCGATTTGGAGCATTATCTTTCTTTTGCATTTGTGGGTGAGTAGCTTGAATCACTGGATTATTTTGGACTGTAACCTCTAGATGTAGTGTGACTTATGTTGTTTATGCAATCTTCCTCTTTGACCATGTGAAAAAATCACACTAAAATTATGGGGCTTTTGAAGTTGAAGCATCATTTGCAAACACAACTCTTTTTTTATCCAAGAGAACAGTGCAAGTTCAGGAGCGATTCCCCCTTCTTGATATATAGAAATACTTTTTATTTGTGCTACTAGCAATACATTATGCTATCAAGTGATTGATACTAATATTTCTTTGGCAATGTTTTCATTTGCATTCCATCTCTTGGTTGTTTTGTTATCTTTTGTTGCAAGTTTCCCTAGGACAATCTATGGTCATATGGGAATTATTGCAAGGGAAAACTAAGCATTTCAATCCTCCACAAAATTATTTTGATTAAAAACTAACTCTCTCTAAGGTTTAGGTGTGATTTCCTGTAATGGTGTTGCAAACAAAATAATCTAATTTGTTGTCTATAAATTGCTAGACCTTTGGGGTCCCCTATAATGATTGGGTTGATGAGGAGGTTTAACCACTTACAATCCATGATAAGAGGGCACTGGGTATGAGTCCTATTTCCTATTAAAGTTTCATGATTTTAATTGAGAAGCTTCATAAAATACTCTTCATATCTTCCATTTTTTATGTTGGTGGTATTGGTATTGAGGTTATTGGAATTTTGGGTGAAGGAAAGACATATATGGGAGAATTGTTTTGTGGTATATTGGGAATATCCTTATGAATTAGAATGGATAAATTAGGGAATATAATACTAGGTAGCCTCAAAGGAAGTTTCCCAACAACTATCAAGTTATTTCAGCCCTTAAGGCTAAATTGTATGCCTCTGAAAGAGTTTCCCCTCTTAACAACTAAATTGTGATTGATATATCTAAATTGAAAGGATTTAGATTAAATATTATCACCATACTTGTTGAAGGTCAATTTATCGTCATGATTCTTTGCCAAGTCTTGTGGAATCTTGTGTTGAAATTTAAAAGCTTCTTATGGAGCTCTTTTAATAGAAATCGGTTGTTGCAAAAGTGATGACCTGTCTTTCTTTTCATCCAATCTATTAAAGAATTCATTCCCTAATTCATCCCATCCGATGGAGTTCATATAAAGAGACCAATACTAGCCTAATGTTTTCCACTTAAAGGATGCAATGATAAATCATAGAGTTTTCTATATTACATGATGAACTATGCATACATTTGCTATATTTTTCAAGTGTTTGTTTGTAGCCTTGAAGTCTTCTCTAGTAAATTTGGGAAGTTATTTTGAATAATTGACTAGGATACGATCCCACATTTTTAGAGCCACTAGGGGAACAAGTCGGTTACCACTTAAGCAAGGGAAAACCAATGTAAGGTTAGATGCCTAGTTTAAACCAAAATAAACATAAAAAAATAAAAAAATAAAGTATAAACCAAGATTCTTATACTTTCTAAGAGAGAGTTTTCGCATGTTCCTCCAATTGAACTATTGGTCAAGCCAAGGATGCACCCCTCCTTAACTTGTTTCGATTAGCTCCTTAATTGGAATGTGGATTGCTCTCCACACACAACAAGATTGGTTGGATTTGGATTGGATTTGAATGATGATGGATATGGATTAGATGAGAGAATATTTGGGCATTATAATGGCATGATCGATGATTTTGGATTTCAAATTAAAAACATAAGATTAGATGAGAAGTGGATGATTTGTGAGAAGAGGAGACTCCAATTTATAGATTGGAGGAGGCCAAAATGAAGGGCCAAGATTGATTTTGGGATGAAGAATTGAGATCGATCTGAGAGGGAGCACATGTATTGAGAGGACAAGGTGTGGGATTCAAGAGATATGCCATAAAGACATTTCTTGTCTCCACACCTCTCAAGGTTCATGAGGAAGATCTCCCAAGTACATTGGGAAGAGAAAAACGAATATAAAATTCCTTGGGGGGAGAGAGGAGGAATTAAAAATTCTAAAATAAGAGGATGTGTGGGAAGAGGATACATGGGGAGATTCAAAGAGTTTGAATTTCTTTGAAAGGATCAAAGTGATTAGGGATGTGTAAATGATATAGGGTATTGATTAGGTGAGTTAATAATGGATTAGAATGCAAGTGGGAAAGTTAGGAGGATGTGACATGAGGAGAGAGAATGAGTGGATGAATTTAAAATTGAGGAATAATGATAATCAGCTTCTAGAAGAATTAATTTAGGCTAAGTGAGGATTAGAAGAAGTGATTTTGTAGGAATCACATGACTTAAGTTAATTAATTGCCATTAATTAACTAAGAGGGGATTTATAAGAATTAATGGTTGAGATGACTTTAGAAGAATGGGGGATAATTAATTTTAATAAATTAATTATAGGACTGCAATGATAAAATTAATTAAATTTGATTTAATTAGTTTTAAGAAGAAAGGGACTCACACAATTAAATTAATTAATTATGTGGAGAAGATTAAATTAATTAAATATGGATTTAATTAATTTTAGGTGTCTACATTTTTCCCCTCTTTGATATAGCGTCATGAAATGATGTTATATCAAAGAAGAATAAAACATAGTGAATGGAAAAGATAAGGACTAGTGGCATGATGCCCTAGTCATAAGTGAGATGAGGAAGGATGATGAGGAGGTAGTGGTATGCCCCCTTGAGAGGACATATGGGTTCTAAGAGCACAGGTGTGCTTTCGAAATGGATAGGAGGACTAGATAATGAAAAGATGAAGATGATGAAGGGGGAGTGAATGAATAAACTGGAGTCTCCAAGATAAATGAGTGAAATGGGATGAATGAATGAAATGGAGTGGATGAGATTTCTTGTTGTGTAGATATGGGGAGAAAACCTAGTTTTGATATTTCCACAGATTATCCACACCACTGATTATAGGATTCAAGATATTTTGAATATCTGAGGTGTGGACTAGACTCTCAAACAATAGGTATCTTTGTGTACACAGATTTGCAAACATCGATGATGATGGAAATGTGAGACTGTAGGATCGTACAAGGGAAACCATCAAACACGCCATACCACAGAAACAATGCCCCATTATACACGAACCAAGGCATGCCAAGATATAGGATGATCAAGGCAGCCCTGAATAGGTACAGTCCTGGGACATAAGATCAAAAAAGCCAAAGCAAAAATCTCAATCATGATATCTCTTGCCAAGAGTGGGACATGGATTTGGTTAGACTTCCAAACATGGGAAGGATACATCTCGATGGGCAGGAAGATGGATTTGGATGAACTGCCAGACATGGGAAGGATGCATCCCGATGGGCAGGGTACGAATAGATTGATAGATGCAAGAGACAAGATGGTGTGTGGGATCTCTAGGTGAAATGATTTTTGCTTGGATTTGATTAGCACAATATGGATGGGTGTTTGGATTATGCGGGAATCAATATAAGCTCATATAGATGAGAAAAACTTAGTTTGATGGGGATCATAAATGGAGTGGATAAAATGGGAGGGGAATTGAATAGGATTGGATGGGATGGGGAATATGATAAGATATGATGGGATTGGTTTGTGGATATAGGATAAATGGGGGGGACCAACGACAAGGGAGAACCAAGGATGGAGGATAGGCAGAATGGGGATCCAAGAACTATGTTGCAAAGGAGGGAAATTCCCCACTAAGGTGGTGCAATTAAGGATAGACATATGGTGAATAAAGATGTATGATATGGAAGAATATTGTGCAAGGAATATGGATGGTGGAGGAATTAACGCTTGCATTTTCCCAAAGAATGCATGGATATTATTTTTCCTTCAGCATGGTCAAGATCAAAGATAGGAATGGAGGATCCATTTTTATAGGATGAGGAATATGAGATGGAGGATATGGATAGGATAGTCAAGATCGGGATAGGGAAGGAGGATGGGATTAGATAGGATGTGGGTAGAGGATAATGGATATGGATAATGCAGATGTTAGGGTAGCATGGATGAAGCTTTGCCCCAAGTGTAGAGTGAAAGAAGATGGGGGAAACACACATGATGCTTGTTTCAGGAATCTAGTTTTGTGGATAGTATATATGCTATAATAAAGAAAGAAGGATAAGAGATGCGAGGTGAACTGGGATTGACTTGGTAAATGGGTCAGAATGGGAGACATGGATAGGTGGAAGTTGAATAATTTTGAGGCATGTATGAGATAGATGTGGATGGTTGATAGGGTGATCCATGAACTTCCATGAGCTTTTTCTCATACCAAGCTTTGAAGTTTGGTTGTGGATTTTGGGTAGCCATGTGACCTCAAAATGCTGAGAATGGGGGGATAAGTTGGGATTGGATAGACTTGATTGAAAAAAAGTAATGAGATGATGTTAGATGAAGATGAGGACTAGCACTTAGCAAATTTAGATTGGATTGGTCCTTAGGTTAGAAAAAGATTCATTTGGATTAAAATGAAACATTGGCTCTTGGATTATGACTAAAGTGAGGCACGAAATTGATGATGTAGACCACAAAGCAAGGTGACAACCAAGCTAGGTAAAATTCAGACTTATGGATGAAGCCTTCTTCTACTTAGGGTGGACTTATGTGCCTAATAATAATAGGGCAAAAGGATCCAAATGATTAAGCCTTATTCTACTTAGGGTGGACTTGCGTGCCTAAGCAAAATAGGGTAAAAGGATCCAAATTATTCAACCTTCTTCTACTTAGGGTGGACTTGTGTGCCTAAGAAAAATAGGGCAAAAGGATCCAAATGATTAAGCCTTATTCTACTTAGGGTGGACTTGTGTGCTTAAGAAAAATAGGGCACATAGATCCAAATGATTAAGCCTTCTTCTACTTAGGGTGGACTTAGGTGCCTAAGAAAAATAGGGCAAAAGGATCCAAATGGTGCAGGAGCACCTTGCAAATTTTGATGACCATTTGAGAAATGAAGGCTCTTGGAGGATTTTTTAGGTTCTTTTAATGTTTTTGTGTTTCAATAAGGTCTTTGGAGACCATTCATTGTGTTTTGATCAGCCATGTAAGGCTTTGATGCCATTTTTGTAGTGTGCACTCCCTTGGACCTACTTGGTCAAATTTGGTAACATGACATCCAAAATGTCTACATGAGGAAAGAAATGTATTTTGGATTCTATGTGGCCTATTTTAATGTCTATGATGTGTTCTAATAGATCTCATAGGTAAAAGTAATAAGTTGTCAAGTTTGTGCAAAGTTGTCAAGTTGAATGACAACTTTTGTTGTCAATTTGTTGTCAAAATGTAACTAACCTCCCTCCAACAGCTAACTAATTCAAATTTAGGTTGGAATTGGTTGAGGAGGTTGGATAAAACCATGTTTAAGGCCTTTGAGGTTGAAGGGATGAGTTGATAATGAAGTTTGAATGTAATTTGGTGATCAGATTCAATAAACACTCAGAAATTTCCTTAAATTTGTTGTAATAATGCCTTGTATGGATTTTGTACGAACTCCATGTGCAGTCTAAGTCATTGATTTGAATAGGAATATGTTTTTATGATCTTTTGGTTTTTATTTGGTCGAAAAAGGTTGAATAACAAGGAAGATATTTGCATTCTTGTAACAGGCAGTCTGAAAACCCTCCAAAACCAAGTTTTTTAAAGAAATGCTCTCTTAACCCCACATTTATCCAGCCAAATTGGCTTAAAATTTGAGGAATGGTAGGGGAGACCATGTAATTTAATATTCTTGAGGGGTCTGTTGAGTTGGTGGAGATGTGACTAGCCCGTTTTGACTGCTAAAGTTGGTGCAGGGATAAAACTATGCATGTTGGACCCTATATGACTGTGGATTGTTTTTTAACGACATTTTAAGACCTTCTACATCCATTGGTTTCATTGGATTACACCATTTGAGTGTGGTTTCTTTGTAAAAGTGGCCTAAAAGCCATTTTAGCCTCATGTAGCAACAGTATTTGACCCAGCAAATGCAAGAGCTAAGTTATGAGATTTGGCAATGTTTTGTTTCATCATTGGAGGTTTCCAAAAGTTTCAACATTATGTGGTTTCCTTAAGAGGATTCTTGAGTTCTGCCTTAAAATTTCAAAACAGGGCTACTAGGAGTAGGTGTTAGTAGTCGGCTGATTATCTTGATTGATTTGCACACACAAAAAGGGTGTTGTTTTGCTTGATAATAGTGCTCCTTGAGTTGTTCAAGTGGTACTATAGGATACACACCTATTTGTGATGTTGGTTGAGTTGTAAACCAAGTAGCCATAGGTGGCAACAAGAGAGTTGGTATCAAGAACAGTCTTGATGTGAAAAGTTGTATCTCCATGAGTTGTTCATGGACATAGTGGGGTCCCAATGAGAAAGGGGGCATGTAGAGGAGTCCTTTCATGTTTTTGGTGGACTGTCCTAGAATCCATGAGAATGTTGAGATCTTAGTTGAGGGTCTGGTGGATTGATTTTGTGTAAGAAGCCTTTGTTCCTTGGGGCTCTGCATCATATTGATATCAGAGCAAGTCAGATCATTGGGAGAACAGATTTTGGTGTATGTCATCAGAAGAGAGCCAAGTAGAGGCTAGCATAATGCCTTGAAATGGAATGTCTGGAGAAGTGGCTAAAAAATTCCAAGAGATAAAAGAGATGATCAATATCAGGGTCAAAGAGGCAGTCAAGCCAGTACTAAAGGTATTGAAGAAAGGAAAAAGGACAAGTGAGGAAATTGATGAAGAAGGGGAACAAGAGGATAAAGAAGAAGAACCCCAAAGGAAGAAACCAGAGATACCTATTGATCAAAGACCATTTAAGCCCTCAAGACAATAGGCAAAGACTCTTCTGAAGAAAAGATGGAGATTCCTACCTATAGTGGGAAGATGAGTGCCGAAGAACTTGTAGATTATATAGATGCCCTGAATAATTATTTTTATTACAAGGAAGTGGCTGAGGAGAAGAAGGTGAAGTTTGTAAAGACTAAATTAAAGGGTTTTTCCTTAACCTGGTGGAAGTATACTCAAGGTGAAATGGTGAAGATGGGAAAGAGTATAATTCATTCTTGGGACATGATGGTGTCTAAACTCAAGGCCCAATTAATGCCTGTTGACTATGAGGTGCAGATGTATAGGAGAATGCAAAAACTAAAATAGAAGAATTTGGATGTGGCTTCCTACACAAGCAAGTCTCACAAACTGAGTTTGAGATCAAGGCACCATGAAGATGAAAATGAAAAGGTTGCTAGGTACTTTAATGGGCTCAAGTTCAACATTCAATATGAGATGAGTCTTATGACTCCTAAGATAGTAAATGAATGCTTTCAAATGGCTTTGAGGGCTAAAGATAAGTTGAGAAGAAAAAGTGAACAACATGGTAGGGGAAGAGGAGGCAATAATTTTAGAGGAAAAGAAATTTTTTGGGGAAGAGGACAATCTCAAAAACCCCAAGGTGAGTATAGCTAGTAAGAACAAAGTGGAGACTGGGGTTCAAGAGGAGGCTTTAGAGGAAGAAGATCCAATGGAAGGGGTAGATTTGTTGGACCAGGGAGAGTTCCTAGTGTCTTCACCAGGAGATGATTTAATTGTAACCAACTAGAGCACACTGCAAGAAAGTGTCCTAAGAAAGCCTCAAACTCTCGTGGAGAGAGAAGGAACCATCTGATTTAAGAAGATGATTGTCAAAGTGTCAATTCTCTAATTGGAAGTGCAGTCCCAGCCCATGATCCAGAAATCTTGATGATGAGGAGAACCATGTTGAAGGTAACCAAGTGAAAGAACCCCCTCAGAGGAAGACATTATTCAGAACCATGTGCAAGGCCTATGGTAAGCTATGCAAAGTAATTGTTGATTCTGGTTCTACTGAAAATTTGGTTTCCACATATATGGTCAACAAATTGAAGTTGAAAATATTACCTCATGCTAACCCTTATAAGGTTTCATAGTTTAATAAGGGGCAACAGGTTTTAGTAGATGAACAATTGTGGGTAGAGTTTAAAATGGGAGAGTATAAATATAGAATATTGTGTGATGTACTCCCCACGGATGCTTGCCATCTGTTGTTAGGACGTCCATGGCAGTATGGTGTGCAATCCCAACATGATGGGAAAATAAACTCCTTTCTCATAACTAAAAATAGGAGGAAATACAAGATGGATCCTTTATCAGATGAGAGTGTAAATAAGAACAATGGTTCTAGTGTCATGTCTAGACATCCTAAAGGAATAAGGAACCCTTGGGTATGCTCTAATTTTGAAGCCTAAAAACAATCCTAATGTGTCTAGTAGCGGTAAGATTAAAATTCCCAAGGAGGTGCAATAATTGTTGGATAGGTATAAGAGCATAATGGTGGAGGACATGCCTAACACCTTACCACCCATTAGGGACATAAGCCATTAGATTGACTTCATACTAGGTTCTACTTTGCCAAATAAACCAGCCTATAAGATGACTCCAACTCAGAATGAGGAGATTGCCAAGCAAGTGCAAGAATTGTTGGATAAGGGGTTGGTGAGAAAGAGTCTCATTCCATGTGTTTTCCCAACAGTCCTAGCACCTAAAAAGGATGGTAAATGGAGACTATGTACTGATTCTAGGGCCATCAATAGGATTACCATAAGATATGGGTTTCCTATGCCTATGATTGAAGACTTAGTGGACTGTTTGGGAGGAGCTTGCTACTATTCTAAATTTGATCTCAAGAGTGGTTATCATCAAATTAAAATAAGGCAGGGAGATGAATGGAAGACAACCTTCAAAACAAATGAATGTCTCTATGAGTGGATGGTGATGCATGTTGGGCTATCTAATGCCCCAAGCACCTTTATGTGCCCCATGAATGAGGTATTGAAGGACTTCATTGGAAAATTTGTTGTTGTTTATCTTGATGATATTCTTGTGTTTAGCAGGACAAAGGAGCAGCATTTGGAGCACTTGAACTTGGTTTTGAAGAAGTTGCATGATGAAAAGTTGATGATCAACATGGAGAAGAGCGTCTTCATGAAGGAAGAGCTTGTCTAGCTTGGTTTTGTAACCTCCAAAGGGGATTTGAAGATGGATCCAAAAAAGGTGGAGGCTATCTTGAAATGGCCAACACCCAAGACAGTAGGTGATGTGAGGAGTTTCCATGGATTGGCAACATTTTACAGGAAGTTCATAAAAAATTTCAGTCATATATGTGCACCCATCCTAGACACAATCAAGGGAGGTAAAAAATATAATTTTTCTTGGACAAACAAAACAAATAAATCCTTTGAGTATCTAAAAAAGAGAGTAGCATAGAAGCATATTCTTGTTTTTCCTTATTTGAACAAGTTCTTCACAGTGGAGTGTGATGCTAGTAATCTTTCCATAGGGGATGTCTTGAGTCAATAGGGCAGATCAGTGGCTTTCTTTAGTGAGAAACTCAATGATGCTAAAAGGAAGTATTCTACATATGATTTGGAGTTGTATGCAATTGTACAATCCTTAAAGAAATGGAGGCACTACCTTTTACCTAAATAATTTATTTTGTATACAAACAATCATGCCCTCAGTTTTCTGAATGGACAGGAAAAGCTTAGTCACAAGCATGTGAGGTGGGTTGAACATCTTCAAGCCTACATATTCACCATCAAACACAAGAAATGGTAGGCCAATAGGGTGGTAGATGCATTGAGTAGAAGGGTGTGCATGGTGCAATAAATTCAATTACAAAGTGTGGGAATTGATTCCCTCAAGAAAATGTACAAGGAAGATGAAGATTTCAGTGAAATATATGAGGTTTTCACTCAATTTTTAGATTCTTACCATTCTGATTTTTCTAAGTTTTTGTTGCAACAGGGATTGGTGTTCAAAGGGATTTAGTTGTGTATCCCTAGATGCTCCATGAGGGAGAACATTATCAAGGAGAAACATTGTGGAAGTTTGGGAGGTCACTTTGGACTTAATAAAAT
Source organism: Cryptomeria japonica (assembly GCF_030272615.1). Lineage (NCBI taxonomy): Eukaryota > Viridiplantae > Streptophyta > Pinopsida > Cupressales > Cupressaceae > Cryptomeria > Cryptomeria japonica. Next base: position 197,806,561 of record NC_081410.1, read on the forward strand.
TGTGATTAACAAGGACTCCAAGTTTGTTGGCCACTTTTGGCGTACATTGTGGAAGAAGTTGGGGACTCAATTGTCAGACTGATGGCCAAAATGAGGTAGTTAATATATTATTGGGAAACTTTCTTAGATGTCTCACAAAGCAGCATGGAGAAGCTTGGGATATGATCATCCCTCAAGCTGAATTTGCTTATAATGATTATGTCAATAGAAGCATAGGTAGAAGTCCTTTTGAGGTTGTATATGTGACAAAATTCTTAGTGGTTACTAATGTGACCATCTGTAATGATGTTCTTGGTTTTGTTGCTCTTCTTTGAGTGACAGTTACTAATGATGGTATCAAAAGTTGAAGATTATTGGTTGAATGAGCTCTTGTAATAGGTATTTTTCTTAGGTGATCTAACTTCTAATCAAGCAATGAAAATTTATGTCCTAAAAGGCATACCAAAAACTATTGATGCTCAAATTCAATATAAATACCAACAACAGGAAATCTCATAAATGTGGGTCTTGACTCATGAGATAACCTTCACATTTTTAAGAAGTTCGTTCTTCTTTTACTATTCAAAATTTCGAAGAAAAGGAAGAAATGCTCCAAGAAAAATCTATGCAATTAAAATAAACTTATGGCGATACACCAAGAGATGATCCCATGCTTAAATAATCAAACCAAAGAATGTATCCATTTAACAACAACAACACTAATTTAGAGCTTTCAAAAGAGAATAAGCACATGAGTTTAAAGAATTATTAAATTTTATTACTTTATATAAAACACATAGACAAAATCTATCATAAATAGTAATTGAGATTCTAAAACAAATTAGCACAAAATGTCACAACTCTGTATTATTGATTAGAGAATAAAATAACAAGCAAATGATTTTCTCACACATATTTAATCCTCACTTGAGAAGTGCCCATTAGAGCTCTTCAAAAATCCCCTTTACAAATTTTATTCATCATGTTTATTCCCAATTCATCCCTTCTCATGAAAAAATTACATGAGAATCAAAATACATTATTCTCCTTGCATCTACTAGCCCATTATATTTATTTTGTCAACAACCCTTTAATTCTAGCTATGTGCAACACTTTGATTCTTATGTTTCATTCCCTGGGCCCCACCTAGTGACAATTCTTTTTAGTTTGGACCAATAGAGCAACTCAAAAGATTTTATTTAAGAGTCTCACACTTTGCAAGGTAAAGAAACATGGATTCTTACAAAAAATGGCATAGAAGAAATCAAATTGAAAACTAACCACCTTGAAAATGCGCATTGTGAAAAATCTTCAAAGGAACTTGTAATTCTTTAGATTCAACTCGCCTCCACAAAATTACTCTTTGATATTTTTTATTATTTCTATTGATATGGACATCATCAAGAATACAAAGTAAGCTGCATATACACACATATTAGGACATAGGGTCACATTTAATAAATGTAATATAAGTGATAATCAAAAGAATGAAAAATATCACTTACATCCCAAGAGTGGATAGTGTACTTTTATTCAATTAATGCTAAACGTTTTTATTATACATTTCACAATAAGTTTAGAGGAAGGTCTATCATGCCACCAATAATAATGTATTCAACATGTTATTGAAGAAAATTTAGGAATCCAACTAGCCTAAACTATAAAACAATTCCACTCAACCATGTGGAACCATTAGGCCCACCTCTTTTATCTAAGAGATTATTGATAAAGCAATCATATGCACACATTTAATATAGTATGAGGTATGATAGAAATCATGGTATCACAAATATCGAGAACATAAACATTACACATCCAATACCCAATATATTATAAGGGTTGATGCCTCCAACCAATAATGCATTAAATAATGTGGTGAAAATCACCCAAACCAAAGTAATAAGTTGGTATAGCATCACGCTCAAGAAAATAAATCAAAAGGATCTTGATTGTTCTTTTTAATCTTCCAAGTAAATGTTGATTGTGAATTTTAATCTTTGCAAGAAAGTAGAAAGTTTGTCTTGTTCTTTTTAGAACTCAAATTGAAATGTGAACTTTAACTTGTAAAAGAAATGTTTGAAGTTTGTTGTAAATTTTACCCTTGCAAGTGTGGCTCTTTTTAATTTCCCAAATGAAAAGATGTACTTCTTTTTAGAGAACCAATTGAAGATTGTGAGGTTCTTTTTACCTTGAAAATAAAATGAATTCAATTTTAACTAGCTTTAGGGAAAAAGTTAGAAAAACTAAAACCAAACCCTAATTTAACACCTTCAAACCTGCATCAAATTGTTAAAACCTACAAGAAGAAAAAGTTAGTGAAATATCAAATCTCTTGGTGGGCTTGCAAAAGCCTAATTTCAAATCTTAGTTACAATTTTTTTTCACTCCTAATCCTGAAATGCCCTAAAATTTGTCTGTCTGAAATTGGGAAGATCCTCCAAAAACTAGATTTTGCATTATAACTCTTGGAGGTCCAAAACCCCTGTCAAACATCTTGACAACATATATGGAATACAACTAAAAGTATAAGAATTTCCTCTTCTCTTCTCTCTTTCTTATACTTAAATGTTATATTCTATATATATTGTCCTTCCAAAAGTCTAATTTCAAGCCTTGGTTCATATCATATCTTTTGCATCCATCCATCTAAGCCATCAACAAATTCATATCAAAAAACACATAAAAAGGCCTCCCTTTTTTTCATACGAGTAAGCAAAAACTCATACGATATTTCCTAATATACCATACTATAATTCTCACTTGCCCATATGACAAAGGAAACAAAATCGCATGATAACTAGCAGAATCTCGTACGACAATTCTCATCTTCTCATATGATAAAATAAACAGAATCGCACTATAACTAACAAAATCTCGTACAAGCGTTCATGCTAAAGCGGAACCTGAAATTTCTCACAACATAAAAACTTGTGAAAATATTCAATTCAGGGACGTGAGCCCCACAGTGGGTGCCATTTGATGTATGCTGGAAATGTGGTCTTCCACCTACAAGAGGGGAAAACATCTTAAACACACCAATGAAGCATTGCATTAGATGTTACAAATCAAAACATATGAATAGATTAAAAACTCTAAAATTGCCTCATTTTCCTCTATCTCTAAAGATCTCTAAGATTCAAGGTGGCCTTCACTTGGAAGAGCACTTGATCCTCAAGATGACAACCTAGAGAACGAGTTATATAAAAAGTACTACTAGAATCGAAATGGATGCAACTAGGATTCTAGTGAGTGCTAAGAGATGTTGATGAAGATGAAAGATGCAAGATAGGTGATTAGGATGAAAAGTATATTCGAAATTGAAAGATAAGTATGCTATGTGAGTTAATTAAGCTCAGATGAGAATGCAAAACTTATAAAATAAAAGAAATTAAGCTAGGATAGAAGATTGAAATGCAACTAAATGAAGCTAAATTGGGTGCTATGGATGCTTGAGGATGATGTTGATGCTTGGTGATGACAAAGAGGGCTCCTTAACCTGTAATGTGACTATAATTTTGATGCACAAAAGACTTGATCAATTGAAGAAGGAATAGGCTCTATTTATAGTGAAAATGGAGAAATGGATGGTTGAGATTGAGTAATCTAAACAAGGGATATGATTGAAAGTTATCAATCCATGGGATAGATTCAATCCAATCCCAAGTTGAAAAATGTCATCTTGAGATGGCTTGAGAGGATGCTAAACAAGAATTATATGCTAAGAAAGAAATTAGGGATAACCTCAAAGAGTGACATCATTGGATAATGTCATTAACCAGGGAGGCATGCTATTACCCAAAAGGTAAACTCTTGTGCAATATGGAAAAATGGTTAAAGCGACAACCATCATGGCTAAGGGGTGTGGGCTTGTAAAAGGCATTAAATTCCTTAGAAGACTTTTGGGGCTAATTTGTAAGGCTCTTACAAATTTGGGGAACTCAACAAGTTAGCTTGTTGAATAACTTGTTGAATAAGGTAGAGTCTTCAACACATTTTCAAGAGTTTCCCCAAATTTGGAGAAGTGACCCCTAGTTTTAGGGATGGGACATGATTAGGAGAGTAGGACATAATTATGTTAGGATTAGAAGGCTTCTAGAAGAATGATTAGGGGAATGTAGGATTTTGCAAGTGGGTGAGGGAAAATAGGTAATTTTGGTAAATTAAAATAATTTAATTTAGCCAAAAAGGGGATGCAACTTGCATTTGTAGGATTTTGCAAGTGGGGGGATTTTTAAATAATTTTTGATTTATTTAAATGCAAAAGGGATTTTAATTAAATGTGAATTTAATCAAAAAGGGGAAAAGGGGATTGTAATTAAATAAATAAGATTTATTCAATTAAATGGCTAAAGGTACTTAATCAAACCTTAGTTTAATTAATAGGTTGGGCTAGAGGAAATGGATTTAATCAAATATTTAATTTGATTAATATGATATACTTATAAAGCACTAAGAGTGGGGGTGAATCAATGACTACAAAAATAATACCACTTCAAACACAGACCGGTAAAAATAATTAACCAGTTTACTAAAAACTATGTATGCAATCCAAAGTGATATAAAAGTATCCACAACAAGTAAAACATCCACCATAACATAAGTGTTTATACATGGAAAACCCAACTGGGAAAAACCACGGTGGGATGGGACTCACAAGTTAACTATCTGCAGTAATAGGTAACTGATCGGTTAAGGTCTACAAAATGCTCTGCTAGGAGCGAATCCTGTTAAAGATCCCAAAGCCATGTTAGGATCTATACCCGGTTAAAGGTAGTACCCTGTTAGGAGTAACCTCGGTAGAGTATTTCAAACCCAAACTAATGGATCACCTAGTTAGAGTATTTGTGCAATGAAGCTTGTTAGAGCTTACCCAATTAGGGGATTTGACTATTGTAGTGATAAGAAAATAACAGGTGGTGTGATCTAGAAATAGCACATCTTTCTTGTATAGATCCTCTTCTGCTCACTCAAAACTGCATCACTGACATAATCTGCAACTCTTTCAATAAATCACATCAACTCATCACTTGTATCTCACATCATGAAAATAGTTCATCACAATGTCATTTTATAGACATTAGATTTCATGTCGACTCAGGAACCTCATCACAATTTTCTAGGTGCAATGTATCTGGACAATCTTACATAACAAATCACAAATTACCACCAAATTTGTCAGTTAGGGATAACTCATCACACAATCAGTGAAACCGGTTGGAACATCGATACCGGTTGAGAGTTAACCTCTTCCAACTCACAAACCAATTGTCCTCCATTTTCTTCCTTGTTGATCTCCAAAGTATCTCCAAGCTGGTGTCATGTCATTCCTGTATATATCGGTTGTCTACATATACCGGTTAGGCACCTTCAAACCAATTGGACTTCACTATACAAATGACTGGTTTGCATTAGAAATACTTAGGAGCAGTACCAGTTTGTCTTAACTAAGATGACCATGACAATGTGAACATATGTGTGTATATATGTGCCATCAATGACAACACATAAATTCATCTAATACAAAAATCATCATCAAGCCAACAATCTCCCCCTTTGGCATTGATGGCAACACTTAGAAAATTTTACAACTTTACAACTAAGTGTGCTTACAAAAATTGTACATACATATTTTTACTCCCCCTTAACAGTACATACAAAATTTTACAACACATACATATTTCTACTCCCCCTTTGACAACAATGCCAAATTGAAAAGTAAATTACATATATATTATAGCAATTTTTGCATTAAAAGCTACATATACATAAATATAATAGTTTTTCAAGGAGTGTTCACTACCCTTTTTAAGAAGAAGTCACTAAAAGTAATCTTCATCTGAGTAAAGTCATTATCACTTGTTTCCAATAATGTTTCAGTGATCTCAATAGTTGTCATAACTTGTGCAACGAATTCTTTCATTGCATCCACTGTGCTCATCTTTGGGGTTGCCAAAACCACTTCTAAATCCTTGTATGCCCTTTGTAAGATGTCCACTTTTGGACTCAATTGGTTCTTTAGTTCTTTCAAGGATCTCAGTCGCTTAGCCTATTCAAAATCATAAACATCTAACCGATGTTGCAAAGCATCAACTGCTTTGCCAAAATCTAAGGCTAAATCCTATAAAGGTATGTAAGCATTACATATCCTCTCCAGTTCTTTTTCTTTCTCTTCTCGCCTCTTCTTCAAGTCAGAATAGAAAAATGAAACATTAGATGTATAGGCCAAAATCCTTCCTCCAGTTTCAACAACAGTTCTCAAAAGATCTTTATTCACAGATAAAGCAATTTCCCTTTATCAATAGCTGTCAATAATTGCTCTCCCCTCTTCTTTCTGTATTTCTTTTTAGCTAAGGTATGTGCAACTTCTTCAAGGGATTTCAGTTGGTCGGTAGCATCAGCAACCGACTGTCCAAGCTTGCCAATAGGGGTTGAAAAATTGCCAGTGTCAATCTCTGGTAGGAGACTTGATAGAATATCAACTACAGTTTGTATAGTTTATGCTTCCTTTCTCTGATCTTTAACCCTTTTCTTTTGAGCCTGGGATTGCATCACTGAAGGAATCTCCATTAATTCAGATGCACTCATATTATCTACATCTATAGGTCCTTTAATGTTTATTGAGTCATCCTCATCATCAGTTTGCTACTTCACCTTTTCTTTTTCTTTCTCACATGTTTTCTCTACTATCTTCTCCTTTGTTTTCTCTTTCTCTTCATCCTTTTTCTTTCCAGTTTCCTTCACTTCAACCTCTTTCTTTGGTTTCTCTTTCTCTACCTCTATTTGTTTCTCATGTGTAGTTGTAGTAACCGATGGCACTTGATTTTTGACTTGGTGTTCTTTTTCTGGTGGAGGTTGAATATCCACACTTGGTTCATTGAACGGTGTTTCAACTGCTTCTTGTGTATCAGTAATGGCTAGCTGTTGTACAATTTCCTTAATTGGTTCAATCATATTACTCACAGTATCAATAGTGTGCTAGATTTCTTCAGTATCATCGACAAAGAAAATAACTAGTGGAGAATTTGTGTCATCCTTATTCGTAATAGGATAGACAACATCTAGTGTAATAATCTCTTCAACATATAGCTTCGTTGGAGCTCCAGTCTCTGTTTGGTTAGTTTTGATTTTATAATACTTCAATCGCTCATGCATCCTTTGAATGTCTTTAGCTATCTGGTGAGTATCATCTTCAACAGATTTAACCTTTTCAGCCAATAACTTCAATCTTCTTGTCTTAGAATCAAACTGTCCTTTGAAATTATTTGGCAATGATAATAATTCATCTCTAGGTAACTCAGGAAAATATTGAATGAAAACTCTATCAATAATTTCTTGATCTTGTTCTACAACCAATTTCCATTTATTTGCAAGAATAGAATACAAAGAATCAGAAATATCCTTTTCAATATCTTGAGGCAACTAATTGTATTGACACAAGTGGTTGATTACCTCTTGAACAATTTGTTGTTTCTGACCATCATCAAATGAATCAAAATACTCTTTCACATTATCAAACTGTTTCCTCCCTAATGTTTTTAATGTCCTCTACAAATCAATCATAGGCTTGTATGATGTAACATTAATAGGAGTACTTTGTTTTGAAATGTCTCCTACTGGTTTGGCTTTCTTACCAGTCAATTTCATCTTCTTTGGTTCCTCTTTCGTGTCAGTATCCTCTGGTTCTTCTTGAAGAATGAGTTGTCTACCTCTCTTCTTCGTTGCAGACTTCTTCTTAGCATAAACTTTGGGTACTGATTCCTTTTTGACTTGAATACTTCTTTTCACCCTTGTACCGGTGGACACTAAAGATGCTTGCTCAACTTTCTTCTTTTTCTCTTTGGCACTACTAGGTTGAGCAGGTGCAATCCATTCCTGGTAAGTTCCTAGTCTTTTCTTCTTCTTATCCTTAGGAGATGCCAAAAGGTTGTTGGCATAACTGATTAATAAGTCATAGTTGACTTCATAACTCATTTCTTCTATCTCTTCTTCCCTGGGTTCAACGGCCTCCATAAGGCAAAAATAAGTAGTAACTGTGAAACATATGTCTTTTACAAAGTGTTTCACCACTTCATTAGGTAGCCTTAACCTAATGCTCATCTTCTTTTGAAACTCATTAAAATATATGTTCTTGGCAATAGGAAATGTGTTCTTCACAACCTTAATGTTGTTTTTTATTTGAGTTGTAATAGGTGCATCCTTTGACCATTGAATGTCACCAATTCCTTGTAGAAAATTCTGAAAATAGAAGAATAGACCAATCAATAGATGACCATATTTGAACTTTTGGTTGTTTTCATTCTTGATTGATTTTAAGTTCAGTATCAATTGGCTCCTCATTGCCTTGCATAAATCATAATTTGCATTCTCTATAATCATGTAAGTTGCATGCACAGTAGCAGATGGCACATTGTTCATCCTACTCGAATGAAATATCCTATAACCGATGACCATAGTTGCAAATTTGACTTCTTGATCTGCATGTTGTTGACCGATATCACATGACCGTCGACGGTGGTCTGAGTCAGTGCAATCACAGTATCTTTTGAAATTTTCCTCAGTTTTGGTACTTCGTCGATTTCCCAAAAACCAGTCACTGCATGAATTGCTTCCTTCATGATTGCGTGCAACCTGTCAAGATACATATTCTCTCCATGCACATGACTAAGGATAATCCTAACATGCTCTTCCTCAAAATCTTCAAGAAAATATGTCGCATTGTGAAAACCCTTTTCATAAACCCTAATGTATTCGGGTTTGATTTTACCGCTTTTATCACACAAAGATTTGAGTTGTGAATAGATTGACAATGATCCTAGATCCTCAATTTTACAGTCTATATAACTAGATAAATCACCTTTGATCATAACACCATCAAGAACTTGAGATAATCCATTAGATGATTCTATTTTATTTGATTCCATAGCTTCAGCCATAATCATAAGTCTCTTTGCTTGTGTAGATGACGATGTCATTCTAGAAAATCTTGATTTGAGAGAGATTAACAAAATAATACCTTATTCCCTTCACATTGGTAGGGTTTCCGGTTGATCTCTCGAATGCACACCCATTTTGCCTTATCTTATCTTCGAATCTGATTCAACTTTTGATCTGCAACACAAATTCGTTCACAATTAGCTAACAATTCTTTGTTTCGCTCTGCAGGTGCTCAAAAACTCTTCTTCGAATGCAATTAGGGTAAAAGTAACTTACTAAAACTTGCTTTTATAAACTTACCCACTACATTAATTGCACAACCGATAGGGTAACAAACCCTAATATACCTCTTAACAAACTCACCTATACCGATAGGTGTATAACCAGTTGGTAATCCTTTGAAAACTGACAGACCAAAATATCAAGAGTTCTCATAATACAACTCGAAATGCAAAACTCTCTTACCATACACTCTTCAAGGGGTCAAAAAGTAGATTTACCACTATGCTCCCCTTAGGCTTGTTGAAAAGCTTAGTTCACCGGTGCAGGATTCTCCACACTAGGTGAAGGGGTAGATTCTTCAGTGATCTTGTCCTCACTTTTCTTCTTCCAGATTTTGTTCATCTCTGCTCTGGTTTCCTTAAC